>NC_136410.1:108620733-108730733 GCF_051521515.1 Lactuca serriola
ATTCTAGACTCATAGGGTCTTGCATGTTGATTGTATAGAATTGTTAAGGGTTATGGTTGGTTAGTGTAACTGGGGTAGACCAGTCATCAAGATTATGTTGATTGACCAGCAAAGGACTTATTGAGAAGTGATCAATGGCAGGAAACTAGGGATGACTAGTTGATAAGGTTATGGACATGGATGTATTTGCTATGTAGTTATGTCGCATGATTAGGTGATAAAGATACCTTGGGTCCTATGTAATTTAAGTGGATAGCTTGAGAACTATTGGCCTAACACCTAATTGAGATGTTCTTGTCTAATTGTTCACTCTCAGGTGGGTCACATGTTTGACTCTCTATATGACCCCTGACTACATTTGACTTTATGATTTGTTTGGAGACTGTCGGTTGATCACAACACTGATAAAAAGAATGTGGTTGGATAACAGCACTGATAGGAAGACTGTGGTTGAATCACAACACTAATAGGAAGACTGTGGTTAGATCACAACACTGATAGAAACAATGTGTTTGATCACAACACTGACAGGAAGACTATGGTTGGATCACATCACTGATAGGAAGATTGTGGTTGGATCACATCAACTGTATGAAAGGTCAGGGTTTCTGCCCCTGACAATAGAGCCAGAGTTAGGCTCGTATACTCCCTAGGGTTGGACCCAATACACATAATATATGTATGTGGCTAGAAGAGCTGATTGCTCGACGTTAGAGTCGAGATCTTGTGTGGATGCATTATATGTATTATGGAGTATGTGGTATACTAGAGAACTCACTATGTTTTATGCTTACAGTTGTGGATTAAACATTTTGTAGGTTGTTCGTGAGAAGAGATCAGCGGGACTATACACACGCATCGAAGGCGTTCGTTTCTGCAATTTTGTAAACTTAACTATGATATTGTATGGTTTTAATCAAATGAATGATACCGGATGGTTTTCAAACGAATGTTTTAATTGGTTACTATATTTTAAAATTTAAAAAACTCTTTTTAATTTCTGGACGTTACAATAAATGGTACATTTTGAATCATTTAAGAAAAAACTTAATCAGCTCGTTAAAAAACTAGTTTGGTTAGTTTTTCAATGAGCTGACTTATTAATTACTTTTTTAACTTACCATTTATAGCAACCTAAAAAAAATAAAAAACAAATTAACTTATAAACTAGTTATGAGGTGTTAAACATAACATTTATAAACTAGTTAATTTACTAATATGATGATATAACTGTAAGTCTCTATGTATGAAGAAAACGGACATAGTTCTCAATATATATTATGATATACGGTTTTTATTCTACATGAATTTAATTAAAAAAAATAACTACTAAATATTTAAAATTCCCTGAATAATAAAAAGGAAAAAATTCGGACCAAAACCACAACCATATGATGTAATCGGCCGAGTCTACTCATTAAAATTAGGTGGTTTATCATGTATGGATCTCATACTTTCTTCTTTTGGCTAGTCCATTAATGCAATTGTTGTTCACAAAAAAGCATGTGTTATGAAATTTTGAAGTGTCGATATCATGCTTGGTAATATATACAACGTTAGAGGTTAGTGCAAGTGATGTTTACATGGACGTCAAATATTACTTCAATTAAAGATACAATATGAGAAATGTAAATTTAATAGGTGGAAAATTGGGTCCGTTGAGTAGGTATGCAGCGATGTGTGGGGACTGTAGCTAGCTGTTATCAGTGGATGGATCCAGTTATATGAATTACTATTCAAGTATCCCTATACTTTTGTGGAATGCATGTATATATAAGGGTAATATGTGATTGGAGTTAATTACGAGCTCATTGCCACCAAATTCATCCATGGGGCTCGCACCATTTTTCATCTTTGTTGTTGTTTTGAGCCTATATTTGGTTGATGGACTCAATCATGAGGCTAAGGACGTTGTTTCAAATCGTAGAGTTTTGAAAGAACTAAATGTGCATGGAAAGAACACAACTTCTTCCGAGATTATTGTGGTTGACAGCAAAATGGAAATGAACCATGGTGGTGGTGGTGGTGGTGGTGGTGGGAGTGGGAGTGGGAGTGGGAGTGGGGGTGGTAAAAGTGGTGGAAATAAGAGGAAGCACAAGAAAAAGCACAATGGTGGTAAAGGGAACAGTGCAGGTGGGAGTGGGAGTGGGGGTGGGGGTGGTAGTGGTGGTGGTGGTGGTGGTGGCAGAGGTGGAGGTGGAGGAGGAGGTGGAGGTGGAGGTGGAGGAGGAGGTGGAGGTGGAGGTGGAGGTGGAGGTGGAGGAGGAGGAGGAGGAGGAGGAGGAGGAGGAGGAAATGGGAAAGGTGAAGGTCACGGATGGGGAGGTGGAAAGGGAAGAGGTGGCGGGGGTGGAGGGGGAGGAGGTGGTGGAGGAGGAGGTGGTGGTGGAGGTGGCGGTAGTGGTAGTGGTAGTGGTAATGGACGTGGCGGTGGTGGTGGTGGTAGTGGTAATGGCGGTGGCGGTGGCGGTAGTGGTAGTGGGAGTGGTGATGGAGGTGGTGGTGGCGGTGGCGGTGGCGGTGGAGGTGGTCAAGGTGGAGGTTGGGGTTGGGGAGGAGGTGCAAATCATAATTGTTGGATATGGGGATGTGGAGGAGGACATGCACCTGCGAGCAAGGGATGATAATAAGATTTGAAACAATCGGACTCTATGAATTATGCATGATAACCTTTACGTCTTCATTGAATGTTAGCATGCCTCACACGTTCGCTAATAAATTTTGTTCTGTTTTTCAATGATGTATGCCCTTGTGGTCTTGTAACTATTTCAAGATTTCTTTCGCAATACTACAACAAATAACACTTTGCTTCATTTTCCATTCCACTAATCACATCTAACCTTAACAGATCATTAATTAATCATTTCTAACTCAGATTCGGATGTTATTTACCGTTTTACATACTCTAACCCTGATTAACCAAAAGAAACTATAATCAACCCCATTTCCGTTGATGAGTCTATCAATCCTTTTTGACTATATCACAAACACTGAATCCTTTCTAACTATAATCAACCCAATTTCCAAGGTATAATCCGCTAATGAGAAAAAAAAAAAACCGAAGTGCAATGTCTAAGTTGTGCATCAACAAACATTCATGCAAAATGATAGCCCCATGTGATGGTCGTTTTGCCCCTGTAGTGGACAATTTTGATTTTCTCTCCTAGTGTTGCTTCCAAGTTCATCGGCTCTCTTCATGGATTTGTTCTAAAGATATCTCATTCAATTGATTATATCTTCATCTGGCTTTCCCCTCTCCTTAAGTCCTGGTGGTTCTCATTTGGCCTCTGTGGTGTTTCTTTTGCATATGCTTTATAGTTAAAGCACGGTATAAAAGGTGCCTCCCAAAATAACGACTCCATGTGGATTCTCTCAAAGTAACATTCACAAATAACAAGATAAAACGAAAGCACAATGTTATAACTGAGTAGAACTTTCAAAATGCATCGTTCTAAAAGAAAACAAAATGAAAGTAAAATCTTACACTTGAATATAATTGTCGAATCAAAGGACAATAGGAAGTATTAATTGTAAAATGAGCCTTGAGATTATATTGTAAAATGAGCATTTCATATGCATGCTAATATATTCTTCTTATGGAAGGGTAAAATAGATTAAGGTTCAAATCTATCAAAATGCATTTTTAGGCATCGGAAGTATTAATTAGACTACAAAGAAAGTTCATGGCCCGAATATAATTTTATACATTAACAATTATTAAGCATTTCACATACATTAACATAATCGATAAAAATGATTACATAATAGAATATTAGTTGTCACTCAAATGAGATAGAATGTAAGCATCGCAATAGCCAATAGAGGATTGTGTTACAGACTACTATTTTAAAGAATCTGAAGAAGATAATATAGTCAAAAGAAAGAAATAGTAGTTTCTCATAAATATACTTGGCATGAAACGCTCCTCCAACTGTTGCTATAGAAGTTGCTACTAGCATGTGACCAACAATGGCTCCACTTTCTTATTCTTTAAAGAATCTGAAGAAGACATATAACTTAGTGAAAACATTTCCTCTAAGTTTTTTTGGGTGTTAGATAAGCACCCATATTAAAAATAAAAATAAAAACAAAATAAAAACCAAAAACCAAAAACCTTAAAGTATCTTCAATATAGTAAACCTATTCCACAAAATTATCTATCAGTCCTATCAAAGCCAAGCAAAAGTGGAAAAGTTATGTAATAGAAAATGGAAAAAAATTTAGTGTAATTTATGTAATTGTTTTAAACTAAATTTTATTTATAAAAAATACAAAATATCAGCTAAAACTTCGAAAAAAACTTTTTTGACCGATTTCGCAGATTTAGATGGTATATATCATGTCCTTTTCGTTAGTTTGGTCAAAATGTTAGGACTTTTTCGAAAATTACCTAATAACTAAAATATTATGACTTTTTTTAAAATTACTATGGATTTAATGGATATTATCATTAAAAAAATCATATATAAACATAACAAATATTTTTTATTATAAAAATATATATTTGTTGTTAATTTCTACGAATAGAATGGTGGACTAAGTACTCCTCTATTATTTGTTGATCACTTCAAACTCGCAGAGGAATAACTCGAGAATGCAACCCAGGTAATCCCTCAGAGCACTCATTGTTCGGCCATCGAAGATCTCCAACTCCAACGGGTTATCCAATACGCCTGGAGCATCATCAAACTTCTTGCTAAGCGCAAGAGACATGAAAGATCTTATGGGTTTTATAGGTTATCAAAAACATGTAAAGCGGAAAATCTTAACACTTTAGTTCACAGGCAACCTATAAAGGACCCATGTTTTCTCTAATTGATAACAACATACTATGAACTTCAAGAACCCTAAAGGAACTCTATGAAAATCGAAATTCATGAATTAGGGTTTACATACCTTTAGATTTATTATAGAAAATAAATCTTTGATCATTTCCTTTATGTCTTTAGAAAGCAAGCATCAAAAGTATGATGTCGGTAATGGCTCACACCTAAAACCTTAGAAACCCTATAATGAAAAGGAGGGAAAGGAGATTGATAGAAATTTTGTTCCTAAGTTTCTAGGTAAAGGTATGAACGATTTATGTTGGTCTTGGGGTCCTATTTATAGTTTAGGTAACTTGCAGGCAAAGTCGGATTTGAATTAATTAAATAATAGATTTAATCTCAATTCAAAGGACTAATATCAGAAAAGTCCTATATTTTTGTCATTAAATTGGAAAAATGCCTGATATTAATTTTTTCTTGACTATGGATACGATATTTTCGTGGAATTATTACTTAAGAGCTAATACTCGGCGACGAGCATGTTATATGTATTATTTGGTCACCACTAATCTAATCCCTAGCCATCACCTTTAACGAACCATCACTGATAAAGGGTTTCATGCATTCGAGAAGGGTTTGATGCTGAGAAGGTTGTGCCTAATTTAGCTTCTAGGATTTTTCTGAAGAAACTTTCAAATCCCCTTCAAAACTATGTGATGATCTTTTCATTAACTTATTATGTGACGGAAACATATTAAGGATGAGTATTGATGGAATGGTAGATGATGGAGACAATCCTGGTGACCAACAAAATAAGCATGCCCACTTAGATGAGGATGATGAAGATGTTGGCATCGAGTATACGGTGTATGATCCCAACGTTGACTAGAAAGAGATGAGGCCCTGATGGAGTATTGATGGAACGGTAGATGATGGAGACAAACAATACAGTCCATGGAGGATACTAGCTTTATTTTGAAAAAAAATGATAAATTGAGGGTTATAGCTAAGTGTGGTGGTGGAAGGAGTGACAATAAAAAAAATGCAGTGTCCATTTAAGGTTGCAGTTCGATGGAAATACAATGAAAGGACATTCCAGATTAAATTATGTAATGAAATTCATCAGTGTGCTAGAAATTGTCAATTTGGTTGCCTACTTCGACATATCATCGGGTTGTAGCTATTAACCACAGGTGCGGGTGTCAACCTATATAGACCAATACATATCTTTCCTATCATGTCAACTAGTTATGATCTTATCTACCATAGTGATTTAGAATAACAACTAGGTATAATATTAGATAAAGAGTTTAGGCAAAGTAGCTATCAAGCATAATATCATCCTAAAGTTATGAGCATAATTATCCAGCTACAATTAGTAATAACTATGTAAAGTTGCATTCTATACATGTATCCCCCCCCCCCCTCGAAAAGGTTTGGAAAATGGGGCCGTGAAATCAACTCTGAGTTATGAAAACATTGTGGTAGGGTATAAATCACAACTTCGCACTTCTCGAGATGCTCGGGTGGTAGCACGCAGAACAATATAGAGAGAAAACATAAGAGAGGGATGAGGAAATGAGTTGCCAAAACTTGTTATTGATAGCAAGTTTTGGAGTGTGCGTCGTGAAAGTGTGTGTGAACCGTATGATGCTACCATATGTCCTCATATCAGCGTGTCACGTCCTCGTATATCTCCACGTATTGGGTGTTAGTATATGCAGCGCACTACGCACCAGCGCGTGCGACAGTAAAAATGAACTTTTGAAATTCCCTAACTCTCACATATGAACTTCGTCCTTAACGAATCTTATATATCCGTGTATGTCTCGTCATTCTCTACAACTTTCCTTTTGGTTGTTTTGTCTAGTTTTGACTTTCATTTTTCGACGTGTTTTTATTACCGTTATAATTTTATAAAAATCATAACTCCTTCATATGACGTTCGTTTTAGGCGTCTCTTGCCTCATAATTCCTACTTTTTTAATATTATGATTGCCTAGTCGGTGACTTTTTCCAAAATTTGACCAATCTCCTTGTAGTTTTTGTCGTCGATACTTTTTTAAGTATGGTAGATATTTATTTACCATAAATACCATATCTCACCCATACCGTGTCAGATTCGTACAAAAATTATATTTCTAGAATCAAGGTAACCTATACAGTCTAAATATGTTAACATGTTCCCAAAGTGACACGACTTTTTGCACACTTATTTTTTAGCCTAATGTTTGATGTAATTAGGGATGGAAAATTCAAATATATTAAAACATATCGTGTGATTACAAGAATGTCCTTTTCACATTTTTATGTCATATCGTTAAATATTAACTGCGGTTGGTGACGTAATCTCTGGGTAGTCACATCCTCCCCCCATTAAAAGAAATTTTGTCTTTAGATTTAGCATGTAGCTAGGATGTTTTTAAATAAATGGGGATACTCATTCCTCATTTAATCTTCGTGTTCCCATGTGTATTTCGTTCCTTGCTTAGAGTTCCATCGTACCTTGACTATGGGAATGCCTCTTTGCATAAGTCTCTTGACTTTGTGATGCATGATCTCAGTTGGTTCAACGATAAAGTTGAGTTTTGTGTCAATCTAGATTTCATCGAGAAGCATAATTGGCGTGTCTTCAAAGAGACATTTCTTAAGGTTTGAAACATGGAAGACGTTGTGTATGCTGTTGAGCTCTTGGGAAGAGCAAGATGGTAGGCTATTGGGCCTATTTTGGCAAGGATCTTAAAAGGTCCTATTTATCATTGATTGAGTTTACAACTCTTTCCAAATCTTATAACTCCTTTCCAAGGAGATACTCTTATCATGACTCTATCTGCAACTTGGAATTCAAGTGGTTTTTGTCGAAAGTTGTCGTATTTCTTTTAACGATCATGATCCATCCTCAATCGCTCCTTAATTCTCACGATCTTCCCGGTTGTTTCGTGAATGATCTCAGTTTCAGTTAGCAAAGTGTTCCCAACATGTTTCTTTTCTAGTTGGGTATCACCAACTTCTGCCCAGCACAACGGTCAACAAAACTTTCTACCATAAAGTGCTTCATATGGTGCAGCGTTTATACTTGTGTGATAACTACTATTATAGGAGAACTCAACCAATGGTAGGTAAGCATCCCATGCATCTCCAAAGTCTATCCCACATGCTTTGAGCATATCTTCCATGGTTTGTGTGGTCCTCTCCCTTTGACCATCTGTCTGCAGATGGTAAGAGGTACTCATATCGAGTCAGGTTCCTAGTTCCCATTAAATTGTTTCCAGAACTTGGACATAAATCGGTGGTCTCTCTGTGAGATGACCAATGTTGGTACACAGTGTAGCCGGACTATCTCCTTGACATAATTTCTAGACAACTTCTTCATTTTGTCCATTTTTTAATGGGTAGGAAATAGGTTGACTTCGTCAAATGATCGATTACTAACCAAATCGTGCCATAGCTTCTAGCTGTTTTGTGTAGTTTTGTGATGAAGTCCATGGCAACTTGCTCTCATATACATTCGGGTATTGTGGGTTATTGCAGCAAACCCGAAAATTTTTGGTATTCTGCCTTAACCTTAGCGTAAGTCAATCATTTTCTCATGAAGGTGGCGATTTATGCCTTCAAGATCGGCCACCAATACCTTTTTTAAGTCAAGATACATCTTATCATATCCTGGGTGAACTAATTATCTTGTCTTGTGAGCTTCGTCCAGTACCTAATTTCTGATGTTGCCAAATTTTCGTACCCAAATTCGGTCCATGAAACACGAGGTTCCATTATCTTTGGACTCGAATTGCTTTTCCATACTGCGTAAGCATTCTTTCGCCTTGTTTTCTTCCTTAAGTGCCTTTACTTGGCTTCTCGAATTTGGATAGGAAGGTTTAACTGGATAGTTAGAGTGAGAGCCTTCACTCTGTAAGGTTTCACTCGTTCCTTTCTACTTAGGTCATCTGCTACTACGTTAGCTTTTCTTGGGTGGTATCGAATCTCACACTCGTAGTTGTTCAGCAGCTTAACCCATCTTTATTATCTCATGTTAAGTTCCTTTTGTTTGAAGATGTGTTGAAGACTTTTATGTTCTGTGTATATGACATACTTTGTGCCATACAAGTAGTGTCACCAGATCTTCAAGGTGAAAATTAAAGCTCCCAATTCCAATTCATGGTTGGTGTAATTATTCTCGTGAGTTTTGAGTTGGTCAAAATCTTAAGCGATCACTTTGTCTCTTTGCATAAGTACGCATCCCATGCCCTGATGTGATGCGTTGCAATTGACAATGAAGTCTTCAGTTCCTTCTGAAAGTGAAAGAATCGGTGCACCCCACAGAATGTGTTTCAATCTCTAAAACTCATATTCTTTCCACTAAAACTTCAAATCTTCATGTATGAGTATCAACAGGGGTTTTGCTATCTTTGAGAAATTTTCAATAAATCTAATGTAATAGCCTGAGAATCCTAGAAATTTACGCACCTCCGTTGGCGTCGTGGGTGCTTCCTAATTCTTTATGGATTTAATCTTGGAAGGATCTACGTGAATACCCTTGTCACTAACCATGTGTCCTAGAAAGTGTACTTCCCTAAGCCAAAATTCACACTTCAGGAACTTTTCGTACAATTTCTCTTTTGTCAACAACCAAAATGATTCGAAGATGTTGCTCGTGTTCCTCCTCTATTCATGTGTATATTAATATTTCATCATTAAATACAATCATAATTTGCAAAGGTATGGCTTACAAACACAGTTTGTGCGATCCATGAAGACTGATTAAGCATTAGTGAAGCCAAAAGGCATAACTTGGAACTCGTAGTGGCCTTATCGAGTTCTAAATGCCATCTTCGGAATGTCCTCCTCTAGAACTCGAAGTTGATGATACCCTAACCTTAAATCAATCATTGATTAAATTTTGGATCCTTGGAGTTAATCGAACAAATCGTTAATCCTTGGGAGTGGATATGTGTTCTTGATCATCAACTTATTTAGTTCTTGGTGATTGATGCACATTCTGAAGATTCCATCCTTCTTATTAAGGAATAGCACCATGGTTCCCTAGGGTGAGACACTTGGTGTTATAAAGCCTTTATCTAGAAGCTCCTGAAGTTGACTGGACAACTCTTGTATTTTCGAAGGACAACTCTTGTATTTCCGAAGGGACTAATCAGTAGGGAGATTTTGCCACTGTAGATGGCCCTAGGACTAGGTCAATTCAAAATTCAACTTCAGGAATTGGCGGTAGTATGGGCAAGTCCTCCGTAAATACCTCGGGAAAAAATCACATATTTGGGGTATGTCCTTAATTTCCTTCTTCTTTCCCTTCTTGTATGCGATGTGCACCAAGAAAGTGTCATACTTCTTCTAAAGGTATTAATGTGCCTTCATGCAGGAGATGATTTTGAGGCTTTTGTTGGTCTTATCTTCGTATATTACCTATGATTCCCCATTGGGTAATAGTAGTTGTACTTCCTTGTCGTAGTATAAGATCTCATCTTTGTGTGCAGATAACCAATCCATACCAACGATGACATCGAAGCTACCGATGGTCATGGGCATGTGCTTGACGTGAAAAGTAAGGTTATTGAGAGTTAGGAGGCAGTTTTCTAGTATTTCCTGACCACTACCGGATTCACCATTGGCCATTTCTATTATATAAGGCTCATCTAAGTTCCTAGACTTATGGATTAAAAGTTTTCTAAACATAGGTCTAATAGAAATTCTTTCAGCACCAGAATCAAAGAGTACATATGTGTATAAATCGTGAACAGGAAAAGTACTTGTCACAACGGTGAGGTCCTGAATGGCATCCTTTGCACCAATCACAAACGTGCTTCCCTTTGCGTTTCTTCCCTCATTCCTCAACTTTTGGTCAGTTCCTTCTGAGGTAACCAACAATCCTTTACTCAAAGTAGGCTCGATTATCTAGCAAGACAACCATGACTGGGTTGGTTGCGGTGGTAGGAATAGTCGCAGGTTGTCGGTACTATTTCCAGGATGTCCTCTGTGATTGCACCAGGTACAATGCATGCAGTTACCAGAGTGGTGGAAGTGACATGAGTTGCATTTGGGATGCGAGAACTACAGTTAGTGCAGGGCCGCATTGATGGTATATGCTTTGACAGTTTTCTTTCTTTTGTTGGGAACTTGCTTGGAGTCACCCTTAAATCTGCTTTTCGATTTGCGTTTGTTTTCCCTTGTCCTCGGGATGTCGGTTTTATGGACCAACATGTTGTTGGAATAGTGTCTAAGGCTGCAACTATATTGGCCAAGTATTTGACCTGATTGTGCATGGTCCTTTTGGGTTGCCTTCACCATAGCAACTTGATAGGATGATTTATTAAGAGAGAATAAATATTATTAATATATTATGAGAATAATATAAAGAATAATAATATTGTTATTTGATTAATATAATTCATAAATTAATTGGTATTAATTTGGTGACTTAAAGAGATTAATTAAATAAGAGGGTATAAACTGTCAATTGTTTGATAGTTAAACTTTAGACTGTAAATCCTTATTGGATAGAGAATGGACGAATTCTAGAAGCTAGGGATAGCTTAAAATCATCCAAGGTTATCTAAGGAAAGGATATGGATTGCTTTAAGAGAATATTATCCAACTAGGGTTTAAGTTGTAACCCTTAAGGAGTCTACAAGTATAAATAGACCCTATGGCAAAGGGAAATAAGCACCTCATTGAAAGTATAGAATCCCTGGCCGAATTTCCTCCCCTCTCCTCTCTCTCAAATCATCCTCCTTGCTATTTGGTGTTTGTAAGCCATTAGAGGAGTTACAATTGTGACTCTAGAGCTCCAAGACAACAAGATCAAACAAGAGATTCAAAGGTATGATTCTAGATCTGTTTTGTGTTGTTCTTATACCTAATTAGTCATTAGAAGTCTTGGATTCAAAGCATGTTTAATTAGAAAGCCTAGATCCAAGCATTAGGGTTTTGCATGCGCACATAGGAAAGTTCTTATGGCTAAAACCCATCAGTGGTATCAAAGCCTAGCTTGGTTTCTATTAAATTGTTGCTTGTTTGTTTGAAACTTAACTGCAAAATTCGATTTTTGTGTTTTTGAGTCATGGACTCGGCGAGTTCCATAGTGGACTCGGCGAGTCCCTTGGTGCACTCGACGAGTCCAAGCGTCAGGAATGGCCAGATTCGGGATTTCTTCATGATTATCTTATGGAAACTTACCTTAATCATATTAGATCAACCCTAATCCAATTTTTTGATATATATATGACTATAATCTTGATTTAATTAAAGATATTTATCAACTAATAAAATATTTAATTTCCTTATATGATAATTAATTAATTATTTTGATTAAATTGGTAATTATCTTGCAAGAAATCTTGAGTAAGTCAAATATAGATAATTAGGACATTAATTGTTAATTACAATTATTTGTTATTTGATCCTCTATGTTTTAAATGTTTAAAACATGTCCTCAAGTTTCGAAATTTATGTATTGTGATTAAAAGTTTTAATTTAGACAATTTAAATTTCAAACCCTATATTTTTTAAAAAAAGTTTAAAATACGACCCTATACTAATATAATATTACATGATTAATATATATATATATATATATATATATATATATATATATATATATATATATATATATATATATATATGTGTGTGTATGTATAACTAAAATGTCAGTCTTACCGTTAGTAGGCCTCATTCACGAAGCCGATCTATAAGGTGGGTATAAGGTTGCGGCCTATAAAATGGCGCTTAATGGGTGTACACTCACACCCACCGCTTGCTTTATCGGTGGAGGGTCGTTAGCCGAACGGGTAGGATAGGGAAACCTCATCCTCTCATTAAAAGTATAATAGGAAATACAAAGTAACTACACATATTTTAAAATTTCCCAATCTTAGTTACTTTAGGAAAAGTGATTTGATGCAATCCCATGAAATTACACTTTGCACCCTTGCTAAGAAATTAGTGGAGCGTGTGTGGTTTACCGGCACACTAATTGGTTCTAAGAAAAGGTGGAAAAGGGTGATTCATTGTTTATCATAGTTCGATGGAGCGCGTGTGGTTTACCGGCACATCGAATAGGTGATCGTTACAATGAAGGCACCATGTGAATTTGCATGGTAATTCACACCCGCTTTGTGATCCTCGGTATCCCAGTTACAAACAAGAGGGGCATATCGAGATTTAAACATGCCATTGAATAGTTTCAATGAATCTCATCCGAACCTAGGAATTCTCAATACATTTAGGACTTATAGTTAGGTTTTTATGGTGGAGAATTAGTGAATCGTCATTCACTTACCTTCATATTATTTGCATGTTGGATTACGGCATCCCTTTTCTAATATGTAAATATTGTTGTTGGATCCTAGCCATAATTTTCTTATTGGGTGATAATTAGGGATTCATATTCTAATCTATCTTTGTCCTTTCTATTTGTAGATGCCGGACGCAAACAACGCTGCTGCTAGTTCTTTCACATTGATGAGCTTTTTTCAAAATGTTACTTTCGATGGGACGAACTTTAGCGAATGGATAAGATACATTCGCACCATTGCTCGCTATGAGGATAAGGAGTATGTCCTCGATGAGAAGCTCGAGAAAATCAACCCTGAAATCGCTACTCCGGCTGAAAAGACCGCTTTTGAAACTCATGAGCACGATGCAACGAAGGTACATTGCATCATGATAGCCACCATGAACTCCGAATTCCAAAAGTCCTATGAGGACATGTACCCGTATGAGATGCATCAAGACTTATTGGAGAGATACCACCAAAACGCGAGACAAGAGCGTTATGAGATTTTCACTAACATGATTTCCGCTAAGATGGGTCATGGAGAGTCTCTTACCGTGCACCTGCAAAAGATGCAAAGGTATGTCGACCGCCTTCGCAAGTTAAATGTTGACTTCAGGGAAGACTTGGCGATCGACATGGTGCTTCACTCATTGCCTCCGAGCTACAATCAATTTAGGATGACCTACCACATGAACAAAGAGGAGGTCACCCTAAGCAAACTCCAAGGTCTCTTGAGGGTCCCTGAGAGTAACTTCAAAGAAAAGTTTGTTGCACCAACTCCCAATCCACCCGCTGCTCCTGTCTTGGCTATTGGTCAAGGGAAGGGAAAGAAGAGGAAGGCTTCGTCTAAGAACTATCGTAAGGTGAAAGCCCGAGATGGTGACTCTTCTAGTGGGACCAAAGTTGATCCTGCTAAGCCCTGCCCTAACCCAAAGGAGGCAGAGTGTCACCACTGCCACAAGATAGGACATTGGAAGAGAAGCTGCCCAGAGTACCTGTAAGCCATCAAGAAAGGAAAGATCAAGCCATCTTTCACAGGTATATACACAATTAAATCTAACGATTCTAATCATGTTATTTCTTGGGTTCTTGATACCGGTTGTGGTTACCACATTTGTTCTAATGTGCAGGGACTAAGAAGAAGTAGGGATGTTGAGCAAGGAAGAATCAATCTAATCATGGGGAACAGAAGATCGTCGCCTGTGACCAAGATTGGAGTGTATTATTTAGTGCTTAGGAATAATTTATGTTTAGATTTGAACAATTGTTGTTATTCGCCATAAATGGCTAGAAACATCATTTCATTTCATGGTTTGTTTAGACAAGGTTTTAAATTTTCTTTTAATAATGAGAATGGTTCTATTTTAGCTTATCTAAATGGTGTCTTTTATTTTGAAGCTATACCATGTAATAATGGAATATATGAAATTGTTATGATTGTTGATAACTTAGGAAATGATGTTTTGAACATAGATTCTTCCAATAGTATGGATAGAGCATCCTTGTGGCACTGTCGTCTTGGACATGTCAACAAGAAACGCATAGCCCAACTCCAAAAGGATGGAGTGTTGGAGTCATTCGACCTTAGGGAAGATGACACGTGCGAGTCTTGTTTACTTGGAAAGATAACTAAGTCACCCTTCACAAGTACTTGCGAAAGGAGTGAGGGTCTATTGGACCTAATACATACCGATGTATGTGGACCATTTAGATCAACCACGAAGGATGGGAACGGCTTCTACGTGACTTTTACCGATGACTATAGTAGATATGGGTATATCTATTTGATCAAGAAAAAGTCAGAAACTTTTGAAAAGTTCAAAGAGTTCAAGAATGAAGTGGAGAATCAATTGGGCAGGAAAATCAAGATGCTTCGATCCGATCGAGGAGGAGAGTACCTAAGTCTTGAATTCCACAATTATCTCAAGGAGTGTGGAATAGTTTCACAATTGACGCCACCTTGGACACCACAATTGAATGGTGTGGCAGAAAGGCGTAATCGAACCTTATTGGATATGGTTCGCTCTATGATGAGTCGTGCTTCACTATCTATCTCTTTTTGGTGGTATGCCTTAGAGACTGCCGCCCATATCCTTAACCAAGTCCCTACTAAGAAGGTTGCCAAAACACCTCACGAAATGTGGACAGGGAAAGCTCCCTCGTTAGCACATATCAAGGTTTGGGGTTGCGAGGATTTCGTAAGACGAGATACTCACGACAAGCTCGAACCTCGTAGTGAGCGATGTATTTTCATCGGCTACCCGCAGAAATCCTTTGGATATCTCTTCTATAGACCGAAGGACAATGTTGTCTTCGTTGCGAGGAGAGGATTTTTCCGAGAGCGAGAACTCATAAGCCAAGGAGACAGTGGGAGGCAGATCGAGCTTGAAGAGATTCAAGAGTTGATAAATGAAGGAACCTCTGTCGCTGGCACTCAACCCAAAGAGGAAACTCCGGTTGAACCGATTGACGAATCCTTACCTCTTAGACGTTCCGATAGAGTTAGAGTTCAGCCCCAGTTTTATGGTTTTCATATTACTACCGAAGGGGACACGTATATTAGTGATGGTACACTAATAAATCTTGATGAATCGGTGTGTAGATTGTCTAAATGGTATTATACATAGCAAAGGATTGTTGCGACGTTCATGAGTGCTTATGAACTGGTTTTGAGCATTGGAACAAACCCGCGCTTGCTGGAATCACCTTATGGAATATGATATAAAAGGGTGATCGCAAGACGATAATATCATATAGTCTTAAAACCCAGATATATGGTTTGTTATTTGTTAATTGATTGTACATTGATAATGCGAAAACGCATCAGTAACTCCGTGTTATAAAACGCATTGTTGTGTATAGTTGGTTAATGAATAAGTAAATGCATATAAGTCGAAGTTTATCTGTAAATTTTATCCTAAGAAGGTAAAAGCGATATCTCGGCCGCTCGATGATTTGATTTGACTTATATGTCGGGCTCGGTCAAAACTGAATTGATGTGTTCGATTAAGTTCTATGTCAAATAAATCAGAGATCGAGAAACCTAAATGCTTGACTGATCATTCCATAGAATTGTCAGCATGATATCTAACAGAGGACTGTACGATCCCTTATCTAAAGGACAACATTGATTAGATCAGAGTTTGACAGCGTCTTTGAGAGCTATGATTGCAAATCGAATTGTACTTGTGCATATAGTTACTAGACTTATCCAAGTGGGAGACTGTTGGAATAGTGTCTAAGGCTGCATCTATATTAGGCAAGTATTTGACCCGATTGTGCATGGTCCTTTTGGGTTGCCTTCACCATAGCAACTTGATAGGATGATTTATTAAGAGAGAATAAATATTATTAATATATTATGAGAATAATATAAAGAATAATAATATTGTTATTTGATTAATATAAGTCATAAATTAATTGGTATTAATTTGGTGACTTAAAAAGATTAATTAAATAAGAGGGTATAAACTGTCAATTGTTTGATAGTTAAACTTTAGATTGTAAATCCTTATTGGATAGAGAATGGACGAATTCTAGAAGCTAGGGATAGCTTAAAATCGTCCAAGGTTATCTAAGGAAAGGATATGGATTGCTTTAAGAGAAGATTATCCAACTAGGGTTTAAGTTGTAACCCTTAAGGAGTCTACAAGTATAAATAGACCCAATGGCAAAGGGAAATGAGCACTCATTGAAAGTAGAGAATCCCTGGCCGAATTTCCTCCCCTCTCCTCTCTCTCAAATCATCCTCCTTGCTATTTGGTGTTTGTAAGCCATTAGAGGAGTTACAATTGTGACTCTAGAGCTCCAAGACAACAAGATCAAACAAGAGATTCAAAGGTATGATTCTAGATCTGTTTTGTGTTGTTCTTATACCTAATTAGTCATTAGAAGTCTTGGATTCAAAGCATGTTTAATTAGAAAGCCTAGATCCAAGCATTAGGGTTTTACATGCGCACATAGGAAAGTTCTTATGGCTAAAACCCATCACATGTCTCATCTTATTTGCCGTTTGGTCAGGATATAAGCCAATCTTTTCGCACTATCATATGTCGATGGTCATGAAGCGATGGCCAACCCTTGAATGGGCTGAACCAATCCCTATATGTACCTTTCAAATTTCTTGTACTTATGTCTCACAATGTTTGGGTAAAGGTTAGTGAAGTCATTGAACCGGTTGGTGTAATTCGAGATGTCGATGTCACTCATGGTCAAGTTCCACATCTTTTGCTCCAGTTCTTACATCTCCTATCGAGGATAGTATTCCTCGATAAGCATCTGTTTCAGTTCATCATGAGTTAAGGCATTAGCACTTGTGAGACTCATGGGCTTGACATGGCCATTCCACCAACACATAGTCGTGTCTGCAAAAGTCAAACCGATGAACTTAACCTTGCTTCCCTCGACGCAAGAATGGATCTCAAAGACAGACTATGTCTTCTCAATCCACCTAGTAAGGCCTCCAACTACCATGTTCCCATAAAACGTCCTAGGTTTGTAGTACATAAAGTATTTGTAGGTGTACACACTTTATGCACCTTTCTCGTTTACTTGGGAGCCTTCACTTCCAGTTCTCGAGTTTGTGTGACGATCATTCCCGAATGCTGCTAGTTCCTCGGTTATTCTTTGCTCGACCTTTTCCTGAATAGCCACGTGATCTAGAGGTGGGTTAATTTGTGCAGACTGAGCATCCTGCACAGCTTGGAGTCCTTTGCTAGATCTGGTAATTCTTGGGGGTGCAATTTCTAGATTCCTAAAGTTAACGTCGATATGTGACTTAATTAGTTGGAATTAGTAAGTTTGTACTTTCATGGTTAGGTCGTGGTGTATTAGTGTTGGTGATGGAAACAACCATAGCAACACAGATTCCATGAAAACATATAAGAATGCCATGCATCATATATTATACAAAAACTATCAAAACATAAGGGCGGTTTTAGGATAGGAAAATCTTTAGGGTTACAAAACAAGTGTGTGTGAGCCTTTCCCCGTATTCCAACCCAAAAATAAAAGTATCAGTATCCCTCCTAGCCATCATACTAGGACAAAAGAAAAGAAAACTAGAATCCACAATATACTATCAAGAGAGCCATCAGCTCGACTAACTGTCTATATACAAACTCTAAACAAACATCAAAAGGAGAAACATGTGACTTCATCCTCTCTACCTAAAGCTCTGATCAGTCCATGTGGCAGACAACCTCCTCTACCCCTGAAGACGGAACTAGGCTTCATCTCGTGCCTCCTGCAGCTAATCATGGACTAGTAAGGTCTGCATTTCCATTACGTCCATCTCCTCCTCCAAATATTATAGCCTCTTTGTGAGCTTCATCAGGGTCATACTCAATATGAACATCTTAGATTCCATTGCTTCAAGGCGGTCTAAGTGACGGTCGGTACGAGGCACCAGAAGAGAAATAGCCTACTTAATAGGATTATTTGAGGTAGGACGAGGTGCGGTAGATGACTACCCACCTTGAATCGTGAGCAAATATCCTCTTCCTCCCTCCAGGCTTGTATTTGCGGTATCCAAGTGGCATCTCAATCGGGTTTCTTTGTAGGTGGTAGTGATGTTGGAGGGGACTCCACTCTCTTCCGATAGGGAGCGACAACCGTCTTCCTCAGGGTTTGCTCCACCCAATTACCTGTGTACTTCCTGTAAGATCTATGTGAAGGAGTGGGAGGTGGTGGTGAGATCTCTTGTGAGGTATCAGTTTCCTCCTTTTCCTTATCGGGCTCGTACTCAGAACTGAGAAGATATATCCTTGCCGGTGTATAGTTTGGTGAAAGAGTTGGCTTTGATAGGTGCCCAGTCAAAGTATAATTGGGCTCTGTGTCATCACCGTCCTCCAGGTATCGACAGGGTCGAAGTTAACAAGTACATCACATTCCTCCTCTGATGAGGAAGCTACCCTCCACAATCCATCTCCTGCCATGCTCTCGACAAATCCGCATAAGATATCAAACAGGAAAGATGTATATAATATATGTAATGATCAATTAAATACTATATAATATCCAGTTATAAAAGATAAAAGTTGTAACTCCCGAGTCCCCCTACTATGTCGTAAGTCAGTGGTTCCTAGGGCAAGAAATCCTCGAGAGTCGATGTTATTGAGTCAAAAATCTCCAAATGTAAAAGTCTCTAAAATAAATCCATGAGTAGTCAAGAAGTAGGGTAATTAATGTAAATACTAATTTATTAGGTTTAAAGGGTTAAACCTAATCAGAGTGTAGCCCTAGATTATATATGTATTTCCTAAAGGATTACTAGTTCACTATAATCTATAGCTATAATATCAATTATTCATACCCCTGGCTGGCTATGGAAGCGTCAAGCTGTGCAAACTTAGGATATTCAGATTTCATGCCAAAGATATAAATTGAGAAATACACAGGATGTATTAAACAAAATAGCAATTTACTCATTAAATAAAATATGTTACATAGTTGTTCAAGGTACAAGTAGGTTACCAAAGCAAAGTAGAAAAATTAAAGCACATAGACTTCGGGCTGCATCACCGGGGTTATCTCCTCCTTCAGACATGTTCATTCTCCTGAGAATACGTGTCATTTGAGAGGTCAACATAATGTTGGTGAGTCCATAGGTTTATGATTCTTAAAGTGTGGGTGTTTTAGTTTATCTTGTTTATCCTAAACTTGCTTCCTTAAGTTTGTGTGTACTATCACTACTTTCGTAGGTTGGTTCCTAGAAGTAGTCTATGATAGGTAGTTTTATTTTACCAAAGTTACGATGAGTTCTTATAACCGATCTATGACGGTTGATCCAAAAAAAACCAGGACGCTTCATCGGACGTTGTTGAGTTTAGAAAGTTATGTCTGCTTCGACATGTTGTCAGGTTGTAGTTAGCAACCATAAGTAGGGGTGTCAACCCCGTATAGATCTATACATATCTATCCTTCTCACTTAAGATTTAACGATTATAGGTCGGGAGCTAGATGAAAATATATCAGCGTGTTATTGAATCATGTCTCATCTAACTCTTGTTGTAGGGGCCTCCCATGGTCGGTCGTTATGTTATTCGTATTTTATTTTTATAGTTTTACTTATTATATATATATATATATATATATATATATATATATATATATATATATATATATATATATATATATAATTAGTGTGTTTTGCGTAACCCAGTGTTTGGGCAGAGTAATACTAGGTACTAAGCTTATCTGAATGGTGGTTAAAATAATAAGATTCAACGTTTCTTGGCAACTGGCCAGTGTGACAACTAGGTGTGATCATATCTATCATAGTGGTTTAGCATAACAACTACCCATAAT
This sequence comes from Lactuca serriola, assembly GCF_051521515.1. NCBI lineage: Eukaryota > Viridiplantae > Streptophyta > Magnoliopsida > Asterales > Asteraceae > Lactuca > Lactuca serriola. Next base: position 108,641,092 of record NC_136410.1, read on the forward strand.
ATTAGGTAAAGAGTTTGGGCAGAGTAGCTACCGGGCATAATATCATCCTAATGTAATGAGCATAATTCTCTAACTATAATTAGTAATAACTATGTAAAGGTTCATTTTAGGCATGTATTCCCCCCGAAAAGGTTTGGAAAATGGGGCTGTGAACTCACTCGTGAGTTATGAAAATGTTGTGGTAGGTTAGAAATCACAAGTTCACACTTTGAGATATGTTTGAGGCGGTGGCACACGGAACGATATAGAGAGAAAACTGAAGCAGGGAATGAGGAATTGAGCTGCCGAAACTTGTTATTTATAGCAAGTTTTGGAGTGCATGCCATAGAATTGCATGTGAATCATACAATGCTGCCACGTGTCCTCATCTCAAAGTGCCACGTCATCCCATATCTTGACGTATCAGGTGTCGGTGACTGCGGCGCACTTTAGGTTAGCGTGCGTGATGGTAAAAATTCAACATTGAAATTCCGTAACACTAGCATATGAACTCCATTCTCAAATACTCTTATATAACCGTGTAGGTATCGTCATTCTCTACAACTTTCCTTTTGGTCGTTTTGTCTAGTTTTGACTTTCTTTTTTCGACGTCTTTCTATTACCCTTATGATTTTATAAAAATTATAACTCATTCATATGACGTCCGTTTTAGGCATTCATTGGCTCATAATTCCTACTTTTGTAATATTATGATTGCCTAGTTGATAAGTTTTTCCAAAAGTCGATCAATATCATTGTAGTTCTATTCATTGTAACTTTTTAAATACCGTAGATATTTATTTTTCTTAAATGTCATATCTCACTCATACCAAGATAGATTCTTACAAAATTTGTATTTCTAGAATCGCGGTAACCTATAGAGTCTAAATATGTTAACCATGTCTCAAAGTAACACGACTTTTTATGCACTTATTTTTTAGCCTAATGGTTAATGCAATTAGGAACAAAAAATTAGAATATATTAAAATATATTGTGTGATTACAAGGATGTCCTTATTACATTTTTACGTCCTATAATTAAATATTAACGGCAATTGGTGATGTATTCTTTGGGTTGTCACAAATTTTGACCTAGAGGCAAACTTGGAGGATTTGGGTTGGTGATTAGGGATTTTTCTGTCTTTGTGATAGTCGGTTTGCGGGATTGAGCAGTACAAGGTGTGAGAGTGTAGTTTTGCTTCTTCGGTTCTTCATTGCAAGTGATTTTCTCACTATTTTATATATCTCATTATATATCCTTCGCATGTTAGGATAGAGGTGTTATTAGAGCACAAGTATGTTATTAGTTGAGGTAATTCCTTTGTATTTATGTGTTGTATTAGACACTTAATGTCAATGTATTATAGACTCATAAGGTCTTACTTGTTGATTGTATAGAACTGTTAAGGGTTATGGTTGGTTAGTGTAACTAGGGTAGATAAGTCATCAGGATTATGTTGATTGTATAGAACTGTTAAGGGTTATGGTTGAGAAGTGATCAATGGCATGAAACTAGGAAAGACTAGTTGATAATGTTATGGACATGTATGTATTTGCTATGTAGTTATGTCGCATGATTAGGCAAAAGAGATACTTTAGGTCCTATGTAATTTTAGTGGATAGCCTGAGAACTCTTTGCTTAATACCTGATTGTGATGTTCTTGTCTAATTGTTCGCTCTTGGGTGGGTCACTGGTTTGACTGTCTGTCTAACCCCTGACTAAGTACATTTGACTTTATGATTTGTTTGGAGACTGTGAGTTGATCACGACACTGATAAAAAGAATGTGGTTGGATTACAACACTGATAGGAAGAATGTGGTTGGATCACAACACTAATAAGAAGACTGTGGTTGGATCACAACACTGATAGAAAGGATGTGTTTGGATCACAGTACTGATAGGAAGACTATGGATGGATCACATCATTGATAGGAAGATTGTGGTTGGATCACATCAACTGTATGAAAGGCCAGGGTTCCCGTCACTGGCAATAGAGCCAGGTTTAGGCTCGTATACTCCCTAGGGTTGGGCCCGATACACATAATATATGTATGTGGCTAGAAGAGTTGACTGTTCAGCGTTAGAGTCGAGATCTTGTGTGGATACATTATATGTATTATCGAGTATGTGGTATACTGAGGAACCCACTATGTTTTATGCATGCAGTTGTGGATCAAACATTTTGTAGGCTGTTTGTGAGAAGTGTTCAGTGGGACTATACACACGCATCGAAGACGCTTGTTTCCACAGTTTTGTAAACTTAACTATGATATTGTATGGTTTTAACCAAATAAATGTTACTACATGGTTTTGAAACAAATATTTTAATTGGTTACTATATTTTAAAACTGAAAAATCTCTTTGAATTTTTGAGACGTTACAATAAATGGTACATTTTGAATCATTTAAAAAAAAATTAATAAGCTCGTTGAAATACTAGTTTGTTTAGTTTTTCAAATAGTTGGCTTATTAATTACTTTTTTACCTTATCATTTATAGCAACCTAAAAAAATAAAATAATAAACTAACTTGTAAACTAGTTATGACTTGTCAAACATAACATTTACAAACTAGTTAATTTACTAAACTTTATATGATACATAAATAAATAAATAATAATAATATTCCTAAGTCTCTATGTATGAAGAAAACGGACATAGTTCTAATATACTTATGATATACGGTTTTTATTCTACATGAATTTAATTAAAAAAAATAACTACTAAATATTTAAAATTCCCTGAATAATAAAAAGGTAAAAAGTCGGACCAAAACACAACCATATATGATGCAATCGGCCGAGTCTACTCATTAAAATTAGGTGGTTTATCATGTATGGATCTCATACTTTCTTCTTTTGGCTAGTCCATTAATGCAATTATTGTTAACAAAAAAGCATGCGTTATGAAATTTTGAAGTGTCGATCATGCTTGGTAATATATACAACGTTAGAGGTTAGTGCAAGTGATGTTTACATGGGCGTCAAATACTACTTCAATTAAAGATACAATATGAGAAATGTAAATTTAATAGTTGGAAAAATGAGTAGGTATGCATCGATGTGTGGGGACTGTAGCTAGCTGTTATCAGTGGATGGATCCAGTTATATGAATTACTATTCAAGTATCCCTATACTTTTGTGGAATGCATGTATATATAAGGGTAATATGTGATTGGAGTTAATTACGAGCTCATTGCCACCAAAATTCATCCATGGGGCTCGCACCATTTTTCATCTTTGTGGCTGTTTTCAGCCTATATTTGGTTGATGGACTCAATCATGAGGCCAAGGACGGTATTTCAAATCGTAGAGTTTTGAAAGAACTAAATGTGCATGGAAAGAACACAACTTCTTCTGAGATTACTGTGGTTAACAGCAAAATGGAAATGAACCATGGTGGTGGTGGTGGTGCTGGTGGTGGTGCTGGTGGGAGTGGGAGTGGGAGTGGGAGTGGTAGTGGGAGCGGGAGTGGGAAAAGTGGTGGAAATAAGAGGAAGCACAAGAAAAAGCACAATGGTGGTAAAGGGAACAGTGCTGGTGGTGGTGGTGGTGGTGGCGGCGGCGGCGGCAGAGGTGGAGGAGGAGGAGGAGGAGGTAATGGCAAAGGTGAAGGTCACGGATGGGGAGGTGGAAAGGGAGGCGGTGGCGGGGGTGGAGGTGGAGGAGGCGGTGGAGGAGGAGGAGGTGGCGGTGGAGGTGGCGGTAGTGGTAGTGGAGGTGGCGGTGGCGGTGGAGGTGGAGGTAGTGGGAGTGGGAGTGGGAGTGGTGATGGAGGTGGAGGTGGCGGTGGGGGTGGCGGTGGAGGTGGAGGTGGTCAAGGTGGAGGTTGGAGTTGGGGAGGAGGTGCAAACCAAAATTGTTGGATATGGGGATGTGGAGGAGGACATCCACCGGCGACCAAGGGATGAGAATAAGATTTGAAGCAATCGAATGTATGAATTATGTATGATAACCTTTACGTCTTCATTGAATGTTAGCATGCCTCACACGTTCGCTAATAAATTTTGTTCTGTTTTTGAATGATCTTTGACCTTGTGGTCTTCAACCATTTCAAGATTTCTTTCGCAATACAACAACAAATAACACTATGCTTCATTTTTCCATTCCACTAATCACATCTAACCTTGATATATCGTTCACTTTAATCATTCCCGATTCCGATTCGGATGTTATTTATCATTTTACATACTCTAACCCGGATTAACCAAAATAAACTATAATCAACCCAATTTCTGTTGATGAGTCTATCAATCCTTTTTGACTATATCACAAACACTGAATCCTTTCTAACTATAATCAACCCAATTTCCAAGGTATAATCCGCTAATGAAAAAAAAAAAAAAAAAAAAAAAAAAAAAAAAAAAAAACCCGAAGTGCAATGTCTAAGTTGTGCATCAACAAACATTCATGCAAAATGATAGCCCCATGTGATGGTCGTTTTTCCCTTGTGGACGGTTTTCCCCATGCTCCGGATCTGCCCCTGTAGTGGATACTTTTGATTTTCTCTCCTAGTGTTGCTTCCTTGTTCATTGGCTCTCTTCATGGTTTTGTTCTAAAGATATCTCATTTAATTGGTTATATCTTCATCTAGGTCTCCACTTGTGAGGTCTCCTTAAGTCCTGGTGGTTCTTATTTGGCCTCAGTGGTGTTTCTTTTGCATATGCTTTATAGTTAAAGCATGGTATAAAAGGTGCCTACCAAAATAACGACTCCATGTGGATTCTCTCAAAGTACCATAACTAAGAAGATAAACGAAAGCACAACGTTATAATTGTGTAGAACTTTCAAAATGCATCGTTCTAAAAGAAAACAAAATGAAAGTAAAATCTTACAATTTAATATATTTGTCGAATCAAAGGACAATAGATGAAACACCATTAAAGCCTTGAGATCATATTGTAAAGTGAGCATTTCATATGCATGCTAATATATTCTTCTCATGGAAGAGTAAAATAGACTAAGGTTCAAATCTATCAAAATGCATTTTTTAGGCATCGGAAGTATTAATTAGACTACAAAGAATGTTAATGGCCCGAATATAATCTTATAAATTAACAACTATTAAGCATTTCACATACATTAACATAATCAATAAAAATGAGTACATAATAGAATATTAGTTTACACTCAAATGAGATAGAATGCTTACATCGCAATAGCCAATAGCGGATTGTGTTACAGACTACTATTTTAAAGAATCTGAAGATGATAATCTAGTCAAAAGAAAGGTAGTAGTTTCTCATAAATATCCTAGGCATGAAATGAAACGCACCTCCAACTCTTGCTATAGAAGTTGCTACTAGCATGTGACCAACAATGGCTGCACTTTCTTATGTTTTAAACAATATGAAGAAGACATAGAATTTAGTGAAAACAATTTCTCTAAGTTTTTTTTGGTGTTAGGTAAGCACCCATATTAACAATAAAAATAATAACAAAATAAAAAATAAAAACCAAAAACCTTAAAGTATCTCCAATATAGTAAACATTTTCCACAAAACTTATGTAAAAGTTTCAAACTAAATTTTATTTATAAAAAAATACAAAATATCGACTAAAACTTCGGAAAAAAAAATCGACAGGCTCTGCAGTTTTGGCTGGTATATGTCATGTCCTTTTTGTTAGTTTGGTCAAAATATGAAGACTTTTTTGAAAATTACCCAATAACCAAAATATTTGGATTTTTTTGAAAAATACTATGGAATTAATGAATATTATTATTAACGAATCATGTATAAACATAACAAATATTTTTTATTATAGAAAAACCCATTTGTTGCTAATTTCTACGAATAGAATGGTGAACTAAGTACTCCTCTATTATTTGCAGACCACTTCAAACTCGCAGAGGAATAACTCGAGAATGCAGCCCAAATGAACCCTCAAAGCACTCACTGTTGGGTCATCGAAGATCTCCACCTCTAACGGGTTATCCAATATGTCTGGAGCGTCATCAAACTTCTTGCTAAGCGCAAGGGACACGAAAGATCTTATGGGTTTTATAGGTTATCAAAAACATGTAAAGCGGAAAATCCTAACACTTAAGTTCACATGCAACAAATAAAGGATCTATGTTTTTTTCTAATTGATAGCAACATACTATGAACATCAAGAACACTAAAGGAACTCTATGAAAATCAAAATTCATGAATTAGGGTTTACATACCTTTAGATTTATTATAGCAAATAAATCTTTGATCATTTCCTTTGTGGCTTTAGAAAGCAAGCATCAAAAGTATGATGTCGGTAATGGCCCACACCCAAAACCTCAGATACCCTAGAATGAAGAGGAGGGAGAGGAGATTGATAGAAATTCCTTTCCTAAGCTTTTAGGTAAAGGTATGAACGAAATTTGTTGGTCTTGGGGTCCTATTTATAGTTTAGGTAACCTGCAGGCAAAGTCGGATTTGAATTAATTAAATAATAGATTTAATCTCAATTCAAAGCTAATATCATAAAAGTCTTATATTTTGCCATTAAATTGGAAAAATCCTTGATTTTAATTTTTTTTGTTGACTGTGGACATGATATTTTCATGGAATTATCACTTAAGAGCAAATACCCGGTGATGAGCAGGTTACCTATACTATCTGGTCACCAGTAACCTATTCCCTAGCCATTAGCTTTAACAAACCATCACTTGTTAAAAGGTTTCACGTATTCGAGAAGGGTTTGACGCTGAGAAGGGTTTCACAGTCCCTAATTTAGTTTCTTGGATTTTTCAGAAGAAACTTTCAGAGCCCCCACAAAACTATGTGATGATCCTTTTCTTAACATATTGTGTGATGAAAACATATTAAGGATGACTATTGATGGAATGGTAGATGATAGAGACAATCCTGGTGGCCAACAAAATGAGCATGCCCACTTAAATGAGGACGATGAAGATGTTGGCATCGAGTATACGGTGCATAATCCCAATGTTAATTGGAAAGAGATAAGGCCCCGATTAGGAGATTGTTATGAACCCCCTGCTCAACTCAGGTTTGCTTTAACAAACAATGCAGTCCATGGAGGATACCAGCTTAATTTTGAAAAGGTTGATAGATTTAGGGTTATAGCTAAGTGTGGTAGTCGAAGCAGTGACAATAACAAAAATGCATGTCCATTTAGGGGTGTTGTTGGATGGAAGTACAAGTACAATGAAAGAACATTCCAGATTAAATAATATAATGAAATTCATCTGTGTGCTAGAAACTATCACTTTGGTTCCCTAGTTAATATCAATTGTTTAGCCAAACACTACCTGAAAGATGTAATCATGAAGTCCAAGATGACATTTTTAGAGATGCAAGCAAGTATGCTACAAAGGTTTTTAGTGAGTCTATCTATTAGGCAATGCCAAAGATCAAGGGCTACTGCAATGGGGTGATAGAAGGAAGTTAGAAGACCATTATGATAGGGTTTGGGATTATAAAGCCGCAATTAAGTTGACTAATCCGAGTACAACTTGCTTAGTGGGGGTAGAAAGTAACCTGGGGTGTAACTATTTCAAGAGGTTTTATGTTGGCATCAAAGCTTTCAGGGGCGGATGGAACAGAGGCTGTAGAAGGGTGATAGTACTAGATGGTAGTTTCTTGAAGGGGCGGGTAAAGGGATAGATTTTAACTGATATTAGGAGAGATGAAAACGATCATGTTCACCCAATAGCATGGGCATTTGTGAATGTTGAGAATAAGGAAAACTGGACCTGGTTCGTCGAGAATTTGGTTGTTGATTTGGATCTTGATGCTGGCAATGGACTGGTTGTTATCTCAGACCAACACAAGTTACATACAACATATATTAGTATACAATATATATATATATATATATATATATATATATATATATGTGTGTGTGTGTGTGTGTATGTGTGTGTAACACTCATTACGTTTACATGTCCTGTGTTTGTTTGTTAATTATAGGAACTTCTACAGGCTGTGGCAAACCTAATCCCCCCATGTTCAGCACAGACAACGTGCTAGACACATCTTTGCAAACTTCAGGAAGAAATACAATGTAACATTCGATTCCAGGTATGTTCTTGTTTGGTCCTTAAAGTTGATAATTTTTTCAATAATGGTCCCTCATACGTTGGGCGCACATTTGGTACGCTTAGCGTACATGTGTAGTTGGAGACGGGGAACTTAACCACGTATGTTGGGCATACATGGTGTTCTCGAGGCATACATCATCCAACACTCAACCCTAATTTTTTGGGCATAAGCCCAATTTAAACATCATTATGGCCTTTAGACACTTACTCTCATTAGCATCCACTGTTCATTCTTCCCTTTGAAACCCTATTTCACCCTCTTTGTGTGTTCTTCAGTTATGTAGTGATTTTGTAGCATTTTAGTATGTGTTCAAGAAGAAGGAACTTGGAGACCAAGCATATGTTGAGGTTTAGCTTCTAGATCTAGAGTCTTCATCAACTTTGGAAGCTTTTGAAGTGTGATATCTTCCGGTTTGGTAGTCAAGCAATTAGTTACTTATCAGCGGACTGAGGTGAGTTTTCTCACTGTATTAATGGTTCGAAGGCACCAAGGTCGGCCCATTATTTGTGATGTAGAATGTTAGTCATAATTGTGATATATGTATGAAAGACTAGGATTTGGCCCCTGGCAATTGTATGAAAGACCAGGAAGTGGCCCCTAGAATTTGTATGAAAGACCAGGGTCTGGCCCCTGGCAACTATAAGGAAGACCGATATTTGGCCCCCGACATGGAATTACTTGTAAGACTATGGTGTGGCCCATAGCACTAATTTATTTATGTTTTGTATGTGGTACTCGTGGAAACTCACCAAGCTTTTTCTTACAGTTTGTATTTATGTTTTCAGGTACTTCCGGTACTAAGGGAAAGGGTCTGGTGTGATGGCATAGCATGATGTAATGGATTTTGGAACAATTTAATGACTGTATCTCTTGTTTATAAAAATGAAAAAAAATTTGGTTTTTTGGCTATTACAAGTTGGTATCAGATCTTTGGTTTGAGGGATTCGGGCACACTTTCGGGTGTACCAAAACTCAAACTAAGGAAATGATAATCTTTTCAAAATAAAAATAATTTGAATTTTTGAAAAAGATTCTTTTAAGTAAAAAGGGGATTGCAATGCGTGTAATCAGTTGAGCTCAAGTACGTATTTCCCAAGGTACCCGTACTTATATATTGTGATTAGTATACCTTATATGTGAACTACATGCTAGATTAGGGCTAAGGATACCTTCATGAGTAATATGATAGAATTCCCTGATTTGTGTAATGCCTTATAGCTCAATATAACTTGATGTCATGTATTACATGGAATTGATATCAGCTCAGTTATTTGCTAAGTGTATGCTTTTAAAGTTGTATATGATTAGGATTGTATAGCTCTAGAATGATTGATTTAGCTTCATTTCCTATTCCTTGTTTGGTTGTGGACTTAGTCTAGAATCTTCATTCAACAGTCTATGTGATCCTATTTTATATACCACTTGCATGCATAAGGCAACCAGTGGTGTTGATTGAGGTTCTTGGTATTGCTAGTGGTAAGTTCCTAGAAGAGTCTACGATATTTATGTTGTGTAGCATAGGTTTGTTCTTGGTTATAGTCTGGTAACTTAGAGGAATCTGAATTTACCTTGTAAAGGTACATGTAGGTGTAGAAAGTAGTATTGGGCCCATACTACTAGAAGCATGGGACCGGTACCTGAGACAGGTGTAGATCTAGGGATCCTAAGGATACCTGTGTGTTGCGAGTTTCCCTCGAGTGTTTGCTGATTGTTTATATCTTGTGTTTTAGTTTGATGATGGTGGTCACTCGTTTGGCAACAGGGGTTTCTAGTTTTGGCTCTAGATCGGGTTCAGGTTCTGGCTCTGGCTCAGAACCGATTGATGAGAGGTAGAGTGAGCTCATTGTAGATGAGGTTACTCACAGTATTCTTGACGCCACCCCCATGATTTTCTATACCATCAAGCAGGGGATTGTGGAGCTCATAGAGGAGCAGTTCAGGTATTTTCGATCCGAGATCGTTTCGGGTCTGATTGGGACTTGGGCTCCCTCATTCTAGGAGTTCAAGGCGTGTGGAGCGCCTGAGTTCATTGGGGCTAAGAACCTGATAGCTAGACATTACTGGCTCGCTGACATGGAGAATGCACAGCGTACGAGTTATTTCCCTGAGGGGGCAAAGGTGGGTTTCGCGTCCTACTTACTGAGGGACAAAGCACGTGACTGGTGGGAAGAGGTTACTCGAGCAGTAGGTTTTGCAGCAGTGGCTGTGATGACATAAGAGGACTTCGTTGAGAGGTTTCAAAGGGAGTTTGCACAAGACTATAGAGACTGTGGCGGAGATTACCGCCAAATTCAGGGAGAGAGCCTACTGGTCCCGTAATAAATTGTGGATGAGTACATGAGGAAGAAGAGATATTATGATATGTTAACGGGTGATATTAGGGATTTTATGAGCTTCTCGAGGTGCAAGACCCCGAATGATATGGTCAATACGGGTGATATTAGAGATTTTGTGAGCGGGAGATTGAGTTGGAGCTCCGGACTAAGTGAAATTCGGAGAAGGTTCAGTTAGTTGTGGGTCAAGCTAAGAGACCCAATACCTTTGATACCCACACTAGAGGCCAACAGGGTCGGGGACGTTGTACCATGTGTGGCAAGCCGCACAGTGGAGCTTTTCGATCAGCAGGTTCATGATGTTTTAGCTATATCTAGTCGGGTCATGTGAGCAGGGATTGCTCCAAGAAGGCTCTAATTTGCTTTCATTGCAATCAGATCGGCCATAAAAATGCCGATTGTCCAAGATTTTCCGGAGGAGCAGTGGTGGCACCAGCACCAGCCACCTTGAGGATTACCAATGGCTGCCAGAGGCTCATGTAGTGAAGAGCAGGGCTTTTCAGCTGACCACCGATGTTGCATGTTCAGCATCGGATGTAGTTACTAGTATATGTTATAACCCTATCTTTTATATATTTCCTTTTTTATGCTTATATTTATTATGGTCTTGTAAAGGGACCTTTTTGGTCAACGGGTTGTCTGCTCATGTTCTGTTTGATTTAGGGCTACCCAGTCCTTCGTATCTCTTGCACTCAGCAAGAAGTTTCGAGACATTCCAGGGACTTTAGGTTCCCCTCTGGAGGTAGAGATTGTGGATGACCCTACCGTGAGTGCTTTGAGGTTTTTCTGGGGGTGTGTCCTGGACATGTTTAGCGAGAGGTTCTCTATTGATTTGGTGTTGATCCCCATGAGAGGATCGAAGTTTATCATTCGGATGGATTGGTTAGGCCCCAATGGGGTTGTGATTGATTGTGAGCAGCAGCTAGTAAGAGTTCGAACCCTGAGTGGGGGAGAACTGGTTGTTACTGGCGAGAGATCTTCGCAAGGGCCAACTCTCTGTTTAGCTGCGAGGGCCAGGAGATATCTGTAACAGGATTGTTTTGGGTTCTTAGCCTATGTTTCTGATACACGGGTTAAGGCCACGATGGAGTTGAGAAGGGTACCCATTGTGCAGGATTTTCTAGATGTTTTCCCCAAGGATTTGCCTGGAGTGCCTCCTAAGAGGCAGGTTGAGTTTTGGATTGATTTGGTACCCAGTGTGGCTCTGATAGCCAAGGCGTCGTATCGCCTGGCACCACCAGAGATGTATGAGTTGTCTACGCAGTTGCAGGAGTTGCTAGACAAGGGTTTTATTCATCTGAGCAGTTCTCCGTGGGGAGCACCAATCCTATTTGTGAATAATAAAGACATTTCCCACATGATGTGAATTGATTATCGGAAGTTGAATAAGCTAACAATGAACAACCGTTCCCACTCCTGAGGATCGATGATTTGTTTGATCAACTCCATGGTGCATCTTGGTTTTCCAAGATTGATTAGCGATCAAGGTACCACCAAATGTGGCAGCAGAGATGGATGGATTTGGTAAAGTATTATGATTGCGATATCCTATACCACCCTAGGAAAGCCAATGTGGTGGCCGATACTTTGAGCCGTAAGGCGGCAAGTAATCCTATCAGAAATGTTTGCTTAAGAATGGTTGTCATCTCACCTCTATCAGATTTGATGAAGGAATCTGAAGTTGAGGGTATGAAAAGGAGAATTGGAAGGTCGAGCGAATCATGGGGAAAATTCCCTTGTTTGTCAAGGACAGTCGTGGATTGTTGATTGAGTGTGGTATAATTGGCTCCCGACACGAGGTGAAGCGAGACAGATGGTACTAGAAGAGGTCTATAGGTCAAAGCTCTCTATCCATCCATGGGCCACAAAGATGTACAGGGATTTGAGGATGACTTATTGGTGGCCCTGTATGAAAAGGGAGGTAGCTTGGTTTGTTAAGCGGTGCCTGACTTGCAAGAAAGTGAAGGCCGAGCACCAGAGACCCTACAACAAGGTACAGCCATTACCCATTCCCATGTGGAAATAAGAGGAGATCACTATGGATTTCATCACAAAATTTCCTAGGACAACACATAGTGTTGATTCTATCTGGGTCATCATGGACAAACTAACCAAGAGTGCACATTTCATTCTGATTACAGAGAGCATATCTGCAGTAACGCTAGCTAATATTTATGTCCGGGAAGTGGTGGTTCGGCACGGGGTTCCAGTTTCAGTGGTCACGAACCGAGATGTTCATTCCACCTCCAGGTTTTGGAGGAAGTTTCATGAGGAGTTAGGTACTCAGTTGCATTTTAGTACTGCATATCACCCTCAGACCGATGGCCAGAGCGAGCGAGTGATCCATACACTCGAGGATATGCTTCAGGCTTATGTGTTGGATTTTTTTTTGGGGGGGGGGGGTACCTACCTTCCACTGGATGAGTTCTCCTACAACAATAGGTATCATGCTAGTATTGACCGACCACGATTTGAAATGTTGTATGGGAGGAGATGCAAGGCCCCGGTTTGTTGGGGTAAGGTTGGTCATCAGGTCATGGGAAACATCGAGGTAGTGCTTAAGACCACATAATTGATTCATCAGGTGCGTGAATGGTTGCGGGTCGTGCAGAGTCAACATAAGATTTATACCGATCAACGTCGTTTGGACATTGAGTTTCAGGTAGGAGACTTCGTGCTGCTGAAGGTGTCACCTTCGAAATGTATCATCCAGTTTTGGAAGTAGGAAAAGTTGGGCCCTTGGTTTATTGGTCCTGTCATGATTACTGCCCGAGTGGGAACAGTTGCATACAGGTTGGACCTGCCTAAGGAGCTCAATCAGATCCATAACACTTTCCAAATGTCTCAGTTGCGGAAGTGTGTAGCTAATAATTTAGCAGTGATTTCGGTGGATGATATTCAGGTTGATGACCGCCTGAATTACATGGAGAAGTCGATTGCTATCCTCGCCAACAAAATCAAGATACTCCGTAATAAGGTGGTGAATCTAGTGAAGGTGCAATGGCTGCACCTAAATGGCTCTTAGTGGACATGGGAGATGTAGGACGAGCTGACGGAGCACTACCCTGACTTGTTTGCATCAACAGACTTCAAGGATGAAGTCTAATTCAAGTGAGTAAGATTTGTAACATTTGATTCCAGGTATGTTCTTTTTTGTTCCTTAATGTTGATAATTTTTGCAAGAATGGTCCCTCGTACGTTGGGTGCGCATTTGGTACGCTTAACATGCATGTGCGGTTGGTGATGGGGAACCTAACCACATACGTTTGGCATGTATGTTGGGCGTACAGTAAGCAAGACCAAACCCTAATTTTTAGGGCATGAGCACTATTTAAACGTCATTATGGCCTTTAGACACTTACTCTGATCAACCTCCACTATTCATTTGTCCATTTAAAACCCTAGTTCACCCACTTTGAGTGTTCTTGTGCTTTAAAGTGATTTTGTGGCATTTTAGTGTGTGTTCAAGAATACGGAACTTAGAGACCAATAATTTGTTAAGTTTGAGCTTCTAGATCTAGAGTCTTCATCAACTTTAGAACCTTTTGAAGTGTAGGATCCTCCGGTTCGGTAGCTGAGCATTTAGTTATTTATCAGTGGACTAAGGTGAGTTTTCTCACAGTATCAATGGGTTAAAGGCACCAAGGTCGTCCCATTATTCGTTATGTAGAATTCTATTCATAATTGTGATATGTGTATGAACGAACAGGATTTGGCCCCTGGCAATTGTATGAAAGACCAAGATGTAGCCCCTGGTATTTGCATGAAAGACCAGTGTTTGGTCCCTGGAAATTGTAAGGAAGATCGGGATTTGGCCCCCAGCAGGGAATTACTTGTAAGACTATGGTCTGGCCCATTGTACTAATTTATTTATGTTTGGTATGTGGTACTTGGGTAAACACACTAAGCTTTTGCTTACAGTTTGTATTTATGTTTTTAGATACTTCTGGTACTAAGGGAAAGGTCCCGACGTGATGGCACAGCATACTCCCCTCACTATTTTCCGCACTTATTTATATTATTACTCTGATGATTGGAAATAGTTATTATGTAATGGATTTTGGAACAATTTAATGACTGAATCTCTTATTTAAAAAAAAAATGAAAACATTTATCCAGGTTGTTGGGATGCTACATACACAAGACTGGAGCTGAAGAATTTTTTTTTGGGAAGCTGTTATGTGTACAGTGAAAGGGGACCTTCTTGCTACAATGGAGAAGATAAATAAGATAATAGAAATAGGATACAACTATCTTATGGAAAGGAAACCTATAACCTGGTGCAAAGCCTTCTTTTCTCATGGGTATGCTTATGAAGCAGTAGAGAATGGAGTCTCAAAATTTTTCAATGGCATAATCAAAGAAATAAGGAATGAGCCTCTACTTACAATGCTTAAGGAAATAAGGATTCTCCTTATGAAAAGTTTTTATCATCAAGGTCAAGAGGTACCTAAATGGAGGGGTATGAGTTAATGTTAGTTTTTACGGGCTTGTATCGATATGTATTATGTATTTATTGTTTATGTGTATAATTTGTTTTTTTTGTAGTTTGTGGATAGTGTTGCCAAATGGAGGTGATGTGTTGAAGACAAGGTATGACTATATTTGAAACAAGGTGGATTTCGCTACTCACACTTGCACCTGTAACTTGTGGATATTTGTCACACCCCCAAACCAGAACGGCGGAATCGTTTGAGGGTGGATGACTTCATGTACAATATCATAACAATGTAAAGTAGTAAACAAGCAACAACATCGTCCATTGCATTAATAGTAATAGTTTAATATATGTGTGTTCTTTCATAGTAATAAGACATTACAACAAGTAATCAAAATAAAAGACGAGTCTTGACTGCTCCGTCTTCGCAAAACCTGGTCATCGTACATGTCTACTGGTGACCTGCGAATACAAGTTATTTTGAAAGTGTAGGTCAGCATTTAAGCTGGTGAGTTCATAAGTATTTAATGTCATTGTTTGTATAAGTATGATGAAAACGTTTGAAATTGTTCAATGTAATTGTTTGTATATGTTTTGAAAACTCCTAGAAAATCCCATATTTTATACTTGTATAAAAGTAGCCTTTTATCGAGGCCTGACTATTTTTGAATATTTGTTTCTAAAAGTCCAACATTTATCCATAAGTGTGTGGTAGTTTAAAAGTTCCAAAACTATAACACAATGATGTTTTTCATGCCTAAATAATAGATTTATGTATGTATAAAATCGCCAAGGCACTTGATGACTCTGTAAACCAATATATTTTTAATACTCCATGTGGGTCTTTTGTTTAAGTAAAACTGGTTAAAAGGGTGTTTATCCCAAATTGGTAACATGCTAATAATATCCCATGGTATAGTTATTACCCCCTGAGCATGATTGAGTTAAATGTATATTACTACGTACAAGAGTTGTTTCCGCGGTTTGTAAGTTTCTCATAACCATACTAGACGTAGTACTAATGTCGACATTTGTCACCCCAGACCTACCGGTCTAACTGGAGCTTACAGTTTAGGTGCGGGTTCGTCAAACCCGTATAGATCTATACACAAATTCACGCTCTCCCTCTATGAGACTCTGGTTAAAGATGGGGACTTTCGTTTTGGTACTAACAAAGCCATATGTCTCACATGATTGCTAACAACAAGTTCACGAGTAATATGATGAAATACCTTTTGTATGAAAAGATTATCCTTGTTATGAAGAATGCATACTTGTAAATAAAACGTTGGTATAGTTAGATCCGTAAGTGTTCTTATACTATAGTATTTTAGTATGTTCTCTTTGTCATAGTATATTAGTATGTTCTTTTGTCATAGTGTTCTATGGTATAGTATTTGTATACGATAGTATTCTCCTAAACTATACCTATTATAGTTTACTAGTAGGTTCCGTTATAGTATTTAAAGAAATGAATGTACACCTTTGCTACTCAAAGGTATTGAACTGATTGAATAGTACTTTTATATCAACATATGTATACATAATATATAAGTTTAAAAGGAAATTTCGTAACACGTTTGAATGAGTCTAATAATAAATACTAATGACTTGATGTCAGTGTATACAACGATTTAAAAAGTAGTTTGTTTGATAAGACAATGTAAAGTAAAAGTAATCCCTTGTTTGAAAACACAGTTATAAATCGCATGTGATTGATTATATAACAAAGAGTATAACAAAAGATTTATGTTTTTCACACGATGATAACTGTGTGTTTACTTGTATCCCCCCCCCCCCCTAAAGTGTATAAAATGCATTTATAAAACATTTGAAAGTATAGTTATAGGGTATGAACTCACTTGATAAGTGGTGAATCGAGCAGCGTTTCGTTTCCAAGAAGGATCGTTCTTGACGTAACCACGAGTCTTGGGTGAACAAACGAGCTTCACACGAGCAGTACTTCGACTGGAAAGAAGTTAGTTTCTCGGGAGATTCGGAGCATTGGGACTCACGTCGTGTGTGAGAGGTGTTACCGGGGCTTCGGGGTGGTTTAGAAGGGTTTAATAGCGTGTAGAAGTAGGAGAGAGGATGGGGTTGAGCAACCAAACTCGAAAGGCTTAGATTTCTTTATATAGTCACAATTTTGACTCTCACCTCGTGAGTTTTTCATAACTCACGTCGTGAGTTTGGTCCCAAATCATCATGGCATGCGTCACTCATTAACTTGCTCTGGAAGGGTCAGTCTGGCAGCTCACCTCGTGAGTTTTTTTGTTCACCTCGTGAGTCACCTGACAGCATGGGGTTTTGGACCCCGAACTTGTAAAATCCGTAACTTTTGCGTACGGGCTCCGTTTTCGACGTTCTTTATATGCACGTGTAGCTGAAAATATGCTCTACAACTCTCGTTTAGACTCCGTTGGCAAATTTTGAATTTATTTTTAATTAATTATTTTTAATGGGCCGGGACTAGAAAAGTTCGTTAAAAATCCATAACTCTTTCATCTGATGTCCGTTTTCGTCAGACTTTTCACCGTTGCACTACTATTGTTGATGTCTTTGATTCTTATTTAGGTTGTATCTGCCAAAAATCTCTCGATCTCTATTTCGAGTTTTTAGCTGTCTATTGCTATATCAGGATCTTGGAAAAATCATAACTTCCTCATACGAAGTCAGATTTTGACGTTCTTTGTACGTACGTTTACGGTTTAATGATATCTACAACTTTCATTTAAATACTTAAAGCTAAAAACTATTGTATCGAAACATCGTGTTTTTACGTCTATCCGTATTGTCGGTTTTGTCGGGAATCTTAGAATGGTTATAACTTCTTCGTTATAACTCGGATTTTAGTGTTCTTTATATGTACGAAAAACTTGATACGATTCCTACCACTTTATTTAACCCAAATAAGATTTTAATTTTGACCTAAATTTGACTAGTGTTACATTATATTGTCTCGAAATATCGGGTTGTCACAATATTTTCCAGAATACCATGTGTTCATAGTCAAGGTGCAATCAACTTCATCCACAAAGATCCAATTTAGTTCATTTCTTCTTGGTTCCATAAGGACAAGTATGTTGCAACATACATGGAGAACATACTACCTGTAGGTGGACGCAACTTGTAGCCAAGAACTGAGTTTATTAAACCATTACCACCCCCAGTCAGAAGGATGCTTGGAAACCCAAACTAAAGATAATGAATCATGCATTTGAATCACAACATGCCAAATACCCCTCAGAAAGGTTAAAGGTGCCTAGGACTGTGAGGTATGGAAAGTGCCAAGAGCTTTGACATAATAAGATTTCATGCACAAATGATGAGGTAACTAAGCCCCTGTCCAAAAAAAGGAAGATTGGAAGACCTAGGAAAGATAAGGGAGGCTAACCTACATTTGACCAATTCCCTCCAGTTAGGCCTGCTATACGAAGAAAGGATGGTGATCCTCTTGATTCTGAATCTAGTGGTCAAGATGGTGCTCCTCCTGTTTCTGAATCTGATGATCGAGATGGTGGTCTTGCTATTACTCTTATGAAAAGGACTAAGATGATGACAAAGAGAGGAGGGAAAACTAAGGTTGCTTAACCAAGGCACAAAACACCAAAGAGAGCCTATGGGGCTTTTAATGGCCTTTTCACCTATACACCTACTGGTAAGCACCCTATGAGTCAAGAAAAAGAGGATGTTTCGCTAAGATTTGATGAGGCTTTTCATGACCTTTTCACCCATACACCTAATGGTAAGCAACCTATGAGTCTTTTGGGTAAGAAATATGGTTTATACTTCGCTTTTCTTAGATATTTTAGTTTTCGGTCTAAGGTCGAAAACTCCTGGGGTTTATTTGTAGCTTGGACCGAAAACCAATGTGTTTTTGGTCTAGCATTTGGGTTTGGGCTTTGGGTTTTGTCTATAGGTATAAATAGGGTGGAGGAGGAGCGTTTTATAAGTCTACACTAAGGATGGGCGTTTTTGGTTAAGGGGGCATTATTGTTACATTTTGGAGTGCTATAGAGAGAAAGTTACAGAGAGAGCTAGTGTGTGTGAATCTTGTGTAAGGATTATCATTCATATCATCAATACATCATAGATTCATCAAGTTCTTCTTCTGCTCAGTTCTATCCTGCATCATCCACTTAATTGGGATTCCGTACCATCAAGTGGATCGGATTGATACTTCAAGCGAATTTGGGGACTTATAGTTGGTATCACTACATGGATTGTATCAATCTCTTTGGAAAGATCTGAAGCATTTTTTAAATTTTTCTTGAACGATCATACGCTTTTGGATAGGTTTTAAAAAAATATTGGGGGTTTGTTCTTCGTGTTTTTCATAAAAATGAGTTTTTGATCGAGTTTTGGAGCTACAAAGGTGAAAAAATCGTGTTTTTTGATGTAAATTTGCATGATCCAGCGGCCATTTATGCACAGCAGGTTGCATGTCCGAGGTCTGGAAACTCATTTTGCGGTCAGCAGCATTTACAGCCAAAGTGTTTACAACCGAAATCCGTTTTTGGCTTCGGACTTTTTCGGCTTCGAACATCACGCACGTGTTCGATCAGCAATTCTAGCAAGTGTTCGGTCCAGTCCTCGCAGGTCAGCAGCCTCGTTTGCGGTCAGCACTCTTGTTCAACAACGAATATATAAAAATTTTGGTGGAGCAAGGATAGAACCTAGGTCTCTCACACATACAACCTACGCCCTTACCAATCCGTCCAGCAAGCCACATGTAATACATCTTCCCGATTTAGTTCAAGTAGCTTCGTTTTTTTCGGTTCTAATTTCGGATTTTTGTCAATATTGGCCCAAAAATCAAGTTTTTCAAAATTTGAAGTTTCATTTTTGGCCATAAACCTTTGACTTTTAATTTTTGACTATCATTTTTTACTTTTGACCTTAAAATTTGACTTTGACTTTCAAGTTTGACCTTTGACTGTAAACTTTCACTTTTTCGTTTTATTTTAAAGTTTAACATATAGCTTTTCGGTTTGACTTTTAAGTTTGAATTTTTTAGTTTAACTTTTAAGTTTGACTTTTTTTAACTTGAATTTAAGGTTGACTTTTGAGGTTTATAGTCAAAGGGCATTTTTGGTAAACAATGAGTTCCGTAAACATCCCGGTCAATGAAGTTTCATGCTCTCAATCTTGTGAAGCTATGATTAAATTTCTTCATGATCAAATCGATTTATTAAAAAGAGGAAATGAAGACCTTAAATATGAACGTTATACTCTTAGGAAAGGTCAAAAACCCTTAAAAGCACAACTATAGGCCAAAACCAAGGATTTTAGAAAACTTCAAGTAGAATACAGTAACAAATGTGTGAATTATGATTATGTTAAGGAACAGCTTGCTAACTTGACTACCGAACTTGATGCATTAAAAGCTAAATATAAAGATGTTGAATTCAACTTTAAGAAATTTGATGTGCCTAGTGAGGTAGTTGCGTCCATGATAGAGAAACAATTAACATTTAAAGATAATCAAACTTAGGGTTTAGGGTATCATAGTGTTCCTCCTCCTTTCAATGACAACTATAACTCACCCCTTGAGATCAACGAGAAAGAAATACCTATTTAGTATGGCCAAACCCCTGTACCAGCTTCAGTTAAGACTGAACAATCTAGGCCAACTGAGAATATTAAGGAGAACGTTTTTGATGATTCTACTTCTTGTGTAGGTAAAGTAGTGGAAGATGAGAACAAGGAGAACACTATTGAACAAACAAATGACTCCTTGAACTTTAAATTTGTTGCTTCTAATCAACCTGTTTTTGTTAAGTACATGCCACCAATTCAAGCTAAACAGAGTGACTGTTGCAAGTGTGCTTGTGGGAACAACCAGAGACAAGGCAAGGGCATGCTACCAGGGGCAATCAGAAACAATTCCTACATGAAGAAAAATTTGTGTTTTCACTGTGGAACACCTGGACACATTTTAAAAATGTTTTTGTTTTATCTAATAAATGAGTGGCTAGGATTGCGTCTCACGGTCTCACAAAATTAGGTCATCTGACATGAACCTAACCCTATATACATACATATATATATATATATATATATATATATATATATATATATATATATATATAGAGAGAGAGAGAGAGAGATATGGAAAGTATAACATATGTATGAGTTTTAATTAATTATCTTTTTTTAAACGGTACAATTACAAAACAAAAAAACATATTTAAAATATTTAATTAAATATTTTCAACATCACCCTATATAACATATGATCAATATACAATATACAACGATTGTATTACAATAATCCAAAAACGAAGAAAATATAAAAACAAATTAGTATAACAAACTTACAAATTAAAAGCTCTAATATAATAGCATATCTCCAAAAGTGGTCATAAGACCTCAACCCAACACAAAAACCTTTTAATTTGTTTTCTTTCTGAAATTTGTATATGATTTATATGCATGTCTTCCCAAAAGATTGGTCTTTTATAGTAAACTTTTCACTAAATGCTAATTAAACATAATATAAGTTATAAAACTTTTGGGTGTTAAATCATAATTAAGAAAACTTTTGAGTTGCATTAGTTAAAAAATAGGGTTTCAAATGAATGTGGTTGGAGGAAGTTAAAAATAGGGTTTCAAATGCATTACATTCAAGAAAAATGTTACACTTATAAGTATGTATGATGATATAGATATAGATATAGATATCAATATTGATAGATATAGATGATAATTCTGATAGGGATCCTTTTAAAGGATTTGCAAGCCTTTCTCCATTTGAAAACTAAGGCTAAGAGTTCTTTGGCAAGATCGAACTTTTAAGACTTTCAATTTTTAATAGACTATGAATTTTTTAAGATCAGAATTGTTTTGAAGTCAAAGAGGTAGTGGGAAGGAAATGGAGGTGATCATTTGAAATAGAAATAACATAGAGAAAATGTTTGCTAAAAAATAAAGAATTTTTGTAACACACTTCAGAACTTTTATGAAGTTAGAGAGGCGTTGGCAAGGAAATGGAAGCGATCGTGTGAAATAGAAATAGAAAAGAGAAAATGTTTGCAAAAAATTTAAAATATTTCACCAGCATATTCTGCTTTTTATTCTGATATAACTATTTTTCTTAAAAACTAAGAAATTTTTGAACAACTAAAAGACAAAAATAAAAAAAAATTTAACTCTCTAAAATTAAAAAATTAAAAGTTTGCTCTTAATTGAAAATTTAAAATGATATTAAATCGTCATAAGTTGGCTTTTAATATGTGCTTAGTTGGTATTCTTAGGGGTGTTTGGATTAGCTTTTTAGCTTATTGGTTATAGCTTATTTGTGGTGGGAATAAGCAATAAGCAATAAGCATGGGGAGTGATGTTTATTAAAATTATCTTATTTAGCTTATTAAGTTGGATTTTATCCAAACACTCAAATTAGCTTATTGTGGGAATAAGCAATAAGCACCACTTTTTTCCTATCCCAACACCCCCTTAATGTCATATCTTACATTATTGTTTGCTCCCTTCTACAACATTTTACAAAAAGATTATCAACTATTTGTTTTCAA
Source organism: Lactuca serriola (assembly GCF_051521515.1). Taxonomy (NCBI): domain Eukaryota; kingdom Viridiplantae; phylum Streptophyta; class Magnoliopsida; order Asterales; family Asteraceae; genus Lactuca; species Lactuca serriola. Next base: position 108,663,416 of record NC_136410.1, read on the forward strand.
ATTTTTAGATTCCATTGAAAATAGAGAAAATGACACATTGATCCTATTAAATATTGCACATTTGTTTATTGAGTCCCTTGAGTTATTTCTATGATGTATGAGGTAACAAACTTGTTAGTAACTTGTCAATTTAGTCATTAGACCTCCTGTAACCGATTAATATCTCCACATAATTAAATTAAATGCCACATAATAATCTGGTTGAAAAACATCATTGACTTCTTTCTGGGATTTCATCTAACGGTTTATTTGCATAGTTCATCCATGATATGGAGTAGGGTGAGCATTTGGATCGGACCGGACCGAACCGGACCGGACCGGACCATTTTTTTGGACCCCCGGGCCGGTTCTCGGTTCTAGGAATCCATCCCGGTCCGGTCCGGTTTTTTTCCCGGTTCGGTCCGGTTTTTACCGAGTTTAGAACTGGTTGGACCCGGTTTAAAAAAAAATTGTAATTTGTGAATTTTTTTAAACAACCATAACACATTCGTTTTAAGTCGGATTGACACGCGGTTTTTTCCAATGTTTAATTTAAAGTTTGTAGATTAATTTAGACTATAATTTTATTGATTTTGGTATTATATTCAATGAGTTACAGTCTTTCAAAGTTGAGCTATCAAAGCTGAAAAATTTCAGCTTTTCAGCAACATTTTTAAAACTTTGTAATCTATGAAAATTTTTAAACAGCCATAACTCATTCGTTTTAAGTCGGATAGACACGCTGTTTTATTCAAAGTTTAATTTACAGTTTGTAGATGAATTTAGACTATAATTTTTTTGATTTTGGTATTATATTCAATGAGTTACAGTCTTTCAAAGTTGAGCTATCAAAACTAAAAAAATTCAGTTTTTCAGCAAGATTTTTAAAATTTTGTAATCTGTGAAACTTTTTAAACAATCATAACTCATTCGTTTTAAGTCGGATTGACCGGCGGTTTTTTCCAACATTTAGTTTACAATTTGTAGATGAATTTAGACTATAATTTTGTTGATTTTGGTATTATATTCAGTGAGTTACAATCCTTCAAAGTTAAGCTATCAAAACTGAAATATTTCAACTTTTTAACTATTATTTTAGACTATAATTATGAATTTTATGTATCTTTGAAAGATAAATCATATGAAAGGGATCATGGTGAACTTGATTTATATGTTAGTTGCTTTTATTTGGAAAATTAATTTTGCAAGTTATAATATTCTAACATCAAGGTAGATTAGTTATGCATGAAACGGAAATGTAATCATTTTTACAAGTTATATCGTATCAAACTCAATAACATATTCGTTTTAACGAGTTTTATCAAACCCAAAAACATATTCTAACGACTTGTACTCTATGCATGAAACGAAAACGTAATCATTTTTACAAGTTATATCGTATCAAACCCAATAACATATTCGTTTTAATGAGTCTATCAAACCCAAAAACATATTTTAACGACTTGTACTCTATGCAATTAAAGTTGTACCGGTCCAAGCGGGTCCAAGAACCGGAAAACCCGGACCTGGACCCGAACACGGACACGACTCATCGATCCGGTCCACGGTCCACAATATTATCCATAACCGGTCCGGTCCAAGAGCCGGTCTGGTCCGGTTCGGTACAAATGCTCACCCCTAATATGGAGTGACTTGAATCATCACTAATTCAGCGTAGAAGTACACCATGTGTTCCGTTTGTTCCTATTCCATTCCAAATATCAGAATCATAATCAGAACTAAAGGGTTAAATATCTAAGAATCATAATTAAACACTCATGTTAATCTTCGGTGGGGTTGTGGCGACTTTGATGAACCGAATGAGAAACACATACGGCGTCGGAATGAATAAATTCCATTCTAATCGACCTAGAATCCGCTTTTCCATCACTAAACATGTTGATGTCCGTAAGCTCTATCAGATATTTGAACAAAATCGTTGACTTCCGGAGCCTATATTTCTTCAATTTTGATACAATAAGCATTGCACTCACTCAGACACACTCTAATTCTCTTCTAGCAACAGTTAAAACTTCATACATCAAAAACATATATGTATCCATTGTGAGTTTGTGGAATCTGTATCCACTATAATTCTCTCATTGTTGGTATCTTGAGCATCACTGTCGAAGATATTCGTTTGTTTTGGTTTGTAGTTAAGGCAACTATAATTCTCTCATTGTTGATATCTTGAGCATCAATGTCGAAGATATTCGTTTTTTTTGGTTTGTAGTTAAGGCAACAGACAGCTTTGCTCTGGCAGTTAGTGTTGAAGTGAGTGACAATTGAGGGTCTTTGTTTTGAGAAGATGAAAAAGATCCTGATTTCTTCTCTTCTTGGTTGTCCGGATTGATTTCGATTACAATTGCATTTTCTGGCACCGATGGTGGTTTTGGTTTGGATGTGGCCTTCTTCTTGGCTGATTTGACTGACATTGGTTTCTATAATTAAGATTCAGGAAGATGAATTGTTAATGAAAAAAGATTTGATGAAAAGTTTATGTGAATAATCGATAAAAAAAAATAAATAAAAAAATTGGAGAAAACTTTCACCTTTTTGTTTTCAGCTGCGTCTCGTTGGGAGAATTGAGAGAGGAGGAGGAGGAGGAGGAAGATTTTGACTTTTCAAAGTCATTGTTAATAGAAAATAGGTTAATGTCTATGTGGCAAATGGGTAACCGGATTACCTTTTTCATTTTGTCCAAAGTGATCAAATTGACCCGACAAAAACGAATTTAATGGTCTAGAAAGCACGGAAATACTTAAGGGGCTGAATTGACAAATATACAAAACATCAGAGGGCGAAATTGTCATTTTCCTTTCAAAATAATATTGGAAAACTAATACGACTGTTGTGCATGTTTATGTAAAGTAGTTGTTGATATTTTCTTGTACTTCTTATCTATTCAAGTTTATCAAAGTTATAATCACATAGAAGATTTTATTCGAACATATTTCGAATAGTTTATAAGATAATATACAAATTTTAAATTTTATAACTCGAAACGTATAAATCATTACAAATGAGTTAAATATTTATTACTTTATATGAAGTTTATGGTGCACCGCACATATGGAAAGTAGTTGGGTATGGTTGGAGGTGATACGAAATCCATCCACACCAATCTTGCCATGCAACAAAGACATGACTTAATGGACAAATAAAATATCCCAATTTTCAAACCTAAATCATCTGTGATATTGTCAGGCTGACCCACGGTGGCACCGTCATCAATGGTGGAGGAGCCGCCGTCTATTAATAATACTTAATTAATAAGCCCTCTTCCACTCGTTCTTTTACTTAAAAGAAAACAAACTTTGTGTGAATAATCACAAGAATAAATAAAGAAAATATACAACAAATAAATAATATATGAGTTTAATTATATCAAGTTTTAAGAATATAACTATGCTTTCAAAGACAAAATGAGATATAGACATTGAATAGAAGTCGTTGACTAAACATTGCAATCGAACTTAATCCCTATATGACAAATGGCACTTCGCTTTTATAACTATTTTGGGATTAATTTATATTTGCTTTTAACAAGTTACTATAAAAAATGGTATTTTATCATTACTCATTTTTAGACAAAACCGTAAACATGAGTGTGGTATATTAAAAATTATCACTTTAATCCAAAACCATTTAGAATAATATCAATAATATCAAGGTCCACAATTTTATTTTGTTGTATTTTTAATCTAATTTAGTGGCTGGCTAAACATTGCAATCAAACTTAATCCCAATATGACAAATGGCACTATAGTTGTTATAAATATTTCCGTATAAATAAAATGGTATTTTACTATTACACATTTTTAATTAAGAAAAAACTGCAAACATAGTATTTGTTGAAAATTATCACTTTCATCCTAAAATATTTTGAGTAATATTAATGGTCCGAAACTTTTATTTTGTTGTATTTTTTATCCAATTTATTTTTTAATTTTTTACATTGACGATTTTGCCCTTATTTTTTTCAACTTGTTTATTTAAATATTTTTTGAATAAAAGAAAAATAATAAACAAAAATGAAATATCTCTCTCTCTCTCTCTCAAAAAATAAAAATAAACAAAACAAAAAAACTAAAATACCCTCCTTCTTCCCCGTCTCTCTTTCTGTTATATATATATATATATATATATATATATATATATATATATATATATATATATATATATATATATATATATATATATATATAACATTTAAACTTATCTCTATATAGGCTTAGGTTATTTTGTTTTTACAAACTATTATATGTCAGAATGCATAGATCTGGACCAACGGATTAAATTAATCAATGGACATGATTTGAGGGTGTATGATATTACAATGGGATAACATGTATCATATAATCATCCAAATTTTAGCAAAAGAGTATTTTGGACAATTAACTACATTTATAAAAGGAAATTTTCGGATTTTTAGGGATAATTAATTCTCCTAATTTTAAAAATCTAAAATTTTTTAATTAATTTAATTTTAATTCTAACGTAATTTGTATACATAACCGATTTTATTCTGTCAGAATATTTTTTTTTGTTAGAATGGTGTTCTTTCAGAATTTTATTCTATTATAGTATTATTGAAAAATAACAACATTCTTGAATCCGAGGTTGAAAAATAACAACATTCTAATATATTCTTATACATCCGAACTTAAATACAAATTCATACATATTCTTACAGATTAAAAGTCTTATACATTTTAATATAATTATACATATTCTAAAGAATATCAACAAAAATGAATAAAATTCTTAAAAAATAACAACATTCTAAAATTGTGAGTATGATCAAACTTTATTCATTCTTCAAGTTATTCCTATTAGATCTTCAACGCATTCTTCCATCCATTCTATCACAAAATACAACAAAAACTAATAATGATTAAAAACATATTACTTGCAATTAACTATCACTTTATATATTCTAGTAGAATACATACAATATGACAGAATACATAGAAAAATAATAATAGGCAATCCAAGAGAAATATCTATTACAAAAACAAATAATAATAATAATAATAATAATAATAATAATAATAATAATAATAATAGGCAATCCAAGAGAAACATCTATTACAAAATAATAATAATAATAATAATAATAATAATAATAATAATAATAATAATAATAAAAGATTAACAGGTACACAAAGATTCTAAAAGAATCTTTAAATATAAAGTGTACTTACCATTTAATTCTGATAGAATATATATGCAATTACCATTTATAGCATCATACAATTACCCATTACTATTGTGTAACCAAAATATATTATAAAATTTTTAAAAAACATTCTTAAAGAATCATTAATCCTTAAGTGTGATTATCATTTTAAATTCTAACCGAATGTATTCTAACATAATACACTATACAAAGCATAATGTATTCTTACAAAATCTACTATATTGTGTATTTGATTTTCCTAAAAAATCAGTATTATTGTAGAATACATTGTATAATAGTTTCTAACATAATACACTATACAAAGTATAATGTGTTCTTACAGCACCAATTGGGTTTTCTTAATGTGTTCAACAAATTAAAACAAAAATAACAAATAATTGTGTTTAGTATAATTGATAAAATAAAAAATTACCTTGCTCGGTGAAATGAAATTGTTGAATTGAGAGTAAAATCAAATCAATCTATATTAATGAATAATCGATCCACCAAGCATTACCTATTAAATGGGAAAATGAATGTCACCAGTTGATTATTTAGATTCGTTGAATTCCATACAACATCATTATTTGTAATCTTGGTGTACACAAAAGATGAAATATAATAAACATAAATTTGCAATGTACTGGCCTAAACAAAACAATTTATAAATTCTATGTTTCACATACGTTGAGATTTAATATAGACTATATATTGGGCACCTGAAAAGTCCATTCCCATACGTGTCAATCTGTCGCCGGTGAGCACTTTCCGGTTTCTCCACTGCCAGTCAAAAGTCAAAATAGACATAGGCCTCTTCCATCTATCTCTGTCGATTTAGAGTGGGATTGTTCTGAAGAAAGATAGGGTCTCCCCTTTTTCTTATTCAATTGATAGTTAGTTTTCCGGTAATGCCCCATCTAAGAGCCTATTCGTCGTAAGCCCTTATAGAGTCATAACCTAATCTAATCCATAATCAGGCTTAAGACATGCAACCAACCTCTTCTTAGATTCAGAAAGGGGCAGCCAAAGCAGGGACTTATAAACTAGCATCAGATTCTGGACATATTCCTGCTACTATAAGATCCTTTACTCGTAAATAAACTATGGCAGTTCCTTTAGCAGCTCCCTCCGGGCCCGCAAAGATAAGAGAAGAGCAGATTCTTCCCATCTATGAATCCAAACCTCCCGAGCAGCTGTAAGAACGGGTTTCGTTCTAGTGTCCGATAAGAATATTCCAAAGCTTTTGTATGTTATCCGTTACAAATACAGAACCGTACGTGAGATTTTCATCTCATACGGCTCCTCCCTTATGTGCATAATGAAAAGCAAATCATATATCTAATAAATAATAAGAAGCTTTCAATATTCTAATTATAAATTTAGTGGTAGTGGGGCTAGTGTTTTTACAAGAAATCTCATTTTTTTATAGACGAATAATTGATGCAATTCCAAATGGAGTTGGTCTTATGAGTTTCTTTAGAGCAGAGGTTATTAAATCGGTAGGGGGTGGGCGTATTTCTTCTTATCTGTTCTTTTATTTTTCTTATGTAGCAATTTTTTTATTAATTTACAATTTTTTCAATGTTTGAATCTTGTTGACTAATCTCGCTAACATTGAACTTGGTAAAATGACCCTACCTGCCAGCGCGCGGATAGATAGGGCGGGCGAAGCCCGAAGGGGATGGATGTCTGAGCGGTTGAAAGAGTCCGTCTTGAAAACCGAAGTATTGATAGGAATACCGGGGGTTCGAATCCCTCTCCTCCGCGAGGTCATAAGTTCTCTCTTGCGTTATCTTTAGATAAGAACGAATCGGATTAACTCAACTGATATGATAGATGGAATGGTAGCTTGTTTTATGATTTAGTTAGGACTCTGTCTCCCTTTCGTGATCTTCCGACCTCCGGTTGGGGAAGGTCCGGAAAGCCCTCACTCCCCCATTTTCAAAAAGAAGCCCCGCTCAACAAGGGGCCCTCTCTGATAAGGAAGAAAACGAAAGAATCTCAATTTTACGAAAAATCCGGTCCGATGGTTGTTCTCCACTAACCACAAGGATATAGGGACTCTGTATTTCATCTTTGGTGCCATTGCTGGAGTGATGGGCAAATGCTTCTCAGTATTGATTCGTATGGAATTAGCACGTTCCTTATAGTCATTTCTTTTTCTTTTTTAGAAAGAGAACTCTGGTTCGCTCACCATTTAGCGTTCTGGGGCCTTTATATAATATAAAAAAAGATATCAAAATCTTTAAAGTACCCTTAGAGTAGGGCGAAATAAAGTCAATATGAGCGTTGGTTTTTCCAACGAAACAGTGAAAGATGTTGTTTTATCCTTATCCATGGATGGAGGGAGTGGATGGGGTCGCATCCGGGTATACGCTGAATTGCCTACATATCTTCTACAAAAGAATTAGACCATTGTAGTTCAATTAAAAAGACGTTTTCAAAAGCAATCAAAGAGAAGATCGAAGAGAATGAGTCACAAGATGAAATGAAAATGAGTTCTCCTTCCAAACAGACTAGAAGACATAGTTGATTAGATCAAGAAACTTCGGCAGCCTCATCTTCTACGTATTTTTTTATTTGGTGGAGTGGTGATTGACGATGGTGGATGTTGCCGGCAATTGTGATGAACTGGTTATGGGTTTCGGAAAAAGGGTCGATGATATATAGGGTTTTAAAACTGATTTTACTAAATCAAAGGGATATTAAATGGTTTAAATATTTACTATAATTAGATATAACCAATATTACTATCATACCCATATATTAATTAATAATTATTTAATTTTTCTTAATTTATGATTTGTGCATTTAGGCACACAATATTTGTTGGAAACATTTGAACCTCTCTCTCTCTCTCTCTCTACATATATATATATATATATATATATATATATATATATATATATATATATATATATATATGTCTCCCTCCAGAAGCCAACGTATTGTTAGAACCGCCACCCTCATCAAAGCCTCTCGCTAAAGTCGCCACCCTCACCAGACCCACTATGTCTCATCAAAAAAAACTATTTGATGTTTTCGCCAGAGAAGGAGCTAGGGTTTCAGACGGTGTATCTCTCTCTCTCTCTCTCTCTCTCTCTCAGATCTATGTCGTCGGAGGTAGGCTCATAGTTAAACGTAGATGGTGACGGCATCGCAAACCCTAGCTATTCATAGTTGGATTCATCTTCTCCAGTAGTGAGTGGTGGCACTACAAACCCTAGCTTTGCAAATCTGGAGATTACCTCCATGGCAGGTGGCGAGCCAGATCTGCAAATGGTGGTGTTCCAAAAGGCGACTTCACCTTCATAATGTCGATCTTATATACCCAACATCTTCGATTTCCCGACGAAGAAAGAGAGACGACGGCGTTAACAACTTCATCCTTGTTTCACCTCTCTTCCAACCATATCCGTACATATACCCATAAAATGTTGTAGCTACGGTTTCAGGGATAGAAACGGAAACAACAACGGTGGGCGATGGAGACGATGATATTAGTTCTGACATGATTTTGAAATAGGTATCTCTTGAATCCCTATACATTAAAGAAAATTTCTAGAAATGAACCCTACTAGAAACATTTTGATGTGAATCTCTCAATTTGTTAGGTCTGATTTCCTTCTAATCGAACAAACAGAATATTGGGGTAGGGAGGAACAATGGGCAGAGAGATGGAGAGAGTAAGAAGGTGAAAACTCTGAAAAATTAAAAGCAAAAGGGAGAGAGAGAGACAGAGAGAGAGAGAGAGAGAGAGAGAAAGAAAGAAAGAAAGAAAGAAAGAAAGAAAGAGAGAGAGAGAGAGAGAGAGAGAGAAAGAAAGAGATATGGGGGAAGGGAGGGAGAAAGGTATTTTATTTTTGTTTTATTTTTTACTTGATAATAAAAGCAAAAACAGAAAATCAAATAATGAGGGGAAAAATCGTCTTTATAAAAAAACTCAAACAAAATTGGACCAAACTCGCAACAAAATAAAAAAATTGGACCTCCGGTGCTAGTCCAAACATTTTTGGACCAAAGTTGTAACATCCCAAAAACATAGGTAAATTTTTTAGGGAAAATTTCATATATATCCTTCCAAACATTAATAATTACGTATATATCCTTTCAAAGTTTATAATTACTTAGATATCCTTCTTAACCTATTAAACTCTCCTTTATATCCAATCATATAATTTAATAAGATATAAATTAATTTAATATCAAAAAATATATTTAAAAATAAAAATACACGTAAAGTTACCAAAATACCCTTTGTAAATTAAATCCCAAGTCTAATCTCAATTGATCCTCAGCCACTGCTGTTCATTGAGAACCACCGACAAAACCAAGTTCAATCTCCCCCTCGCTTCTTCTAGTCTCCCTCCTAGCTCTTCCCTGTTAGCGCTCTACTGACTACCATCATCGGTAAGCCACAACGCTGCCCTTCATGTTGTGCAACTTCAAAAAAAAGTGTGTCGACCACTCCCTTCCATTCTAACCTAGCTAGGTTCACCATCCCCCCCCCCCTCCAAATGTAGGACATTCGATGGTAGAATGCTCAGAGCAGCAGCCCTCGAGTCCCGACAAACCACTCAGGCTAACATTGGTAAGCCAAGGGAACATCATTTCTGCATCAAACCTCGAGTCCATACCCTTTGACCATAACATCAACCTCAACAATGTTCAATTTAGTTATCCTTACTTGTATTGTAGCCCTAATTTGATTCAATTTCGGGTTTTTGTAATTGTAAGCTGTAAACGAAAACTACTGTTTGTTGTGCACTGTACCTGTTAAGGTTTGCCCTCACTAGTCAAAATCCTTCTGGCTGAATCTCAATTTCTTTTATTTTATCTTTTTACTGTAATTTTTTATTTGAAGCTTATTGTATCATTTTTGGCTGTATTAGTATGTACAAGATGAAAATCCAAATTATAAAAATACAGGAAAAGCATTATTGAAGTTTTAACTGATCAACCAAAGATCAGACTTCTCTTTCTCCCTATTTCTGGCGTATTATCACAGGTTTTAACTCATCAATTACTATTTAAATGTAATAAATAGTCGAATAGTTGGCTTTGGTATTGAGTAGTTTCAAATTTCAACTTGTTAAAGTGTGCTTGTATCTTGTTTCATGGTATTCAGCTTCTATTTTAGTACATACTATGGATTGACGATGCTGCATATTTTTTACATCTTACTGTCCTTATCTAGTACTTAAATCAGTAATAGATATATACTTGTGATGAGAAAAACGAACTTGACTAGTGAAGAAGACGTGAGGAGGAAGACCTGATGAAGCAGATGCGATGAAGAAGACCCCAACTGCAGTCGACGTATGATTAGGAGGAATCACGATGTCGAGTATGATAAGGAGAATGACGTGATATGGAGAATCATGTTGCCAAGATTAATCATAATTAACCATGATTTTATTTTAATCTTTTATTTGCAAAAGGGTATTTTGGTAACTTTATAAGTATTTTAAATTTTTAAATATATTTTTTGATATTAAATTGATTTATATCTTATTAAATTATATGATTGGATATAAATGAGAGTTTAATAGGTTAAGAATGATATATAAGTAATTATAAACTTTGAAAGGATATATACGTAATTATTAGTGTTTGCAAGGATATATATGAAATTTTTCCAAATTTTTAATATAAAAATAATCAATCCATACAATTGGTTTCACAAAATCCATCACAATATAGTGTGTCAAAATCACCAAAGTAAAATAGAAATCATTGTGGAATCACAAGGAGATGTTGTGCGATCACGTCAGGTACTTCCCTTTCATATCAAAAGTACCTGAAACATAAGCATGAATCTATAAGCATATAGCTTAGTGAGTTCTCCAAAAATACCACATACCATACTAATCAGTGGGCCCAACCCTAGGGTATATTCCAACCCAACATACAATCCTGGGCCCATCCATGGGGTTTATTTCAAAGCAAACATGCAATAATGGGCCCAACCCTGGGGTATCTTTCAACCCATTACATATCAATGGGCCCAACCCTAGGGTATCTTTCAAACCAATACATTCAAAAGTCACAAAGAGAAATAGCATTCACATAACGAAATATAGGGGGACGACATTGGTGCCTTCGACCCACATGTACAGTGAAGAGACTCACATGTTTCACACAAGCAGCTAACCACACAGCTACTGCTACGCGAACGACAATGAGACACACCTATTAAATCCAATACGACCCACCTTAGTCTAATCACCAAAACTAGCTAATTTTGACCAAAGTCGTATCGGGTCAACACACAAAGTCAAATACAACGGTCAATAACCATAATATTGAGTCTCACGCCATGACCAGCCCTTGGTCATGTCGTGAGAGCTCACTCGATCCAATTCCACTAACCCGATCCAACTCCGCCAACTCAGTTATAGACAACCCATTCAGCATATGTCACGACGTAAGCCATTCTTTGTCATGTCGTGAGAATACAAAAGACCACCAAAAACGGGATCTTTTTTGGTCACATCGTGACACCTCCAATTTCACGTCGTGACTTCAGTCTGAACCATCTCCATAATGATTTAATCCCTTAAACCATTAAGTCTTCAAAACCAAATTTTATAGAAGCTTAAGGTGACTCCAAAGGGCCATAAAAATGTTTACTTTATGGACATGCATGCCCCATGCATGTTCTTAATCCATTATAGGTCAAAGTATAAATATGGCACCAAACTCTCATGCATGACTCCAATACTTCACCTGTTGGATTAATGTCTAAGTCCATAACTATAATTGGTAAGACTTGACCAGACTCGGCATGGTCCATTTGGGTTGCATGGCATCATGCATCTGGATAGACTATAATGAGAGAAATAACACTTAAGGTTTGTTAATATATTATAAGTTCTAATATATTAATAAGATTATTTAATTAGTATTGATCAAGAATTAATCTAGGATTAATTAAGTGATCAAAATAAGACTAATTAAATATATGGGTAGATTGTGTAAATCATCCATACTTGTATAGTCGGCTAAGACTCTATGGATTATCAAGTTGGGCTAAAACCCATAGGATGCTCCATGGTGTATTTGAACCCGTGGATCTAAGGAAATGGAAAGCCATGACAATTAGGGTTTACCCTAATTATGAAACTATATAAAGATCATACTCTTGGGAAAAATCGGCCACTATGTGGGAATAGAAAGCGCTAGCTGATTTTATGAAGTGTTCCAATTTCTCTCAAGTAATTCCATTTGTATTTGGTGTTGTGTGAGCCATTTGAGGTGTCACACTTGGGGCATTAGGCACTCAAGCTTGATGAAGACTTTCTACATCAAAGAGGTATGTAATTCTAACTTGATATATTCATATGAATCATGTTATTATGCTAGTTAGGATGAATACCTTGGAAAGTTCATATTTGCATGTGTAATAGATAAAACATAGATCCAAGGTATTTAGGGTTGCATGTACACTTAGGAGTGTTAGAATGCTCAAAACCCAATAGTGGTATCAGAGCCTAGGCTTGTTTTCAATTATACTTTATGCAAATTGCTGAAAATGCTAAAAAAAAATCGATTTTCTGGCTTTCTGGGCACTGGACTCGCCGAGTCCACTGATGAACTCGCCGCGTCCATGAAGAAAATCATCCTACTCGTCGAGTAGGTTGATACACTCCACGAGTAGGAGCCCCAGACAGCATATTTTCGAGGTTTTTGACTAGAAATGGACTAGGAACATTACCCTAAGTTGTTTTTGAACTTATAAACTTGCTTTTGATGTGGTAATGTTCATGCTAATCCAATTTCAAAGATAATTGTCAATATATTCATGTTTTGAATTATTTAGTGATTAGGCTAATTACATGAAAAAGTTTGATTTGAATTATCTTGTTCTTATGAGTTGCTTAGATTAATAGAAAAGTTAATTGATTATGTGTTTTCAATCCATTTTAATCTAAGAGTTGATTCTAAAATGTGTTTTTGTAACTTGTCCTCAAGTTATATGAAAAGTCACATTTAAGTTTCATAACACTCATAAAAGTTGGCAATGGTTACAAAAATAGAGAGTCTTGTCCTCAAGTTATGGAGGTTCAAGAGTCACTTCATTAAATTAATAAAAAGTGTAACCTTAATTAAATTCCATAAGTTACAAAATAATGAAAAAGTTACATTCTTTTATTAGTTTAAAGTCTTCCATAAATTGTCCCCAAGTTATGGAACTTGAAGAGTTTTTAATTAAAACTACTTTAAACTCATAAGTTATGGAATTAATTAGTTTTGAATAGTTTCAAAACTTGCCCTCAAGTTTTGGAATTTGAAAAGTTTTCACTTATGAATACTTTAATTCCAAGTTAGCACTTAGAATTTTAAAAGTTAAAATTCAACCCTTATACTTTATAATATTATAAGTTAATAATATTTATATATATGTATAAGAGCATGTCAGTCTTACCGATAGTAGGCCCCATTCACGAAGCCGGTCTATAAGGGGTATAAGGTTATTGCCTATAAAATGGCAGTTTAATGGGTGTCCACTCTCACCCACCGCTTCCTTGACTAATGGAGGGTCGTTAGCCGAACGGGTAGGACAAGGACTATAATTATCCCTTCATTAAAAGTATTAATGATAAATACTAAGTAACTAAACCTTTTATAAATACCCAATCTTAGTTACTTAGGAAAAAATGAATAAGGTGCTAATCCATGAAATTACACTTTGCACTTTGTTTAAGTGAGTTAGTGGAGCGTGTGTGGTTAACCGGCACACTAACCTGGACTTAACAAGGTAGGCAAAGGGTAACTTAATATTTCTCATAGTATCGGTGGAGCGTGTGTAGTTAACCGGCACATCGATTAAGGGGTAAATATTAAGGGTACCCAGTATATTTACATGGTTACTTCATACATTGTTTTGTGATCCTCGGCATCCCAGTCACAAAACCTGAAGGGCATACTCGAGATTGAAACATGTCATTGAAAAGTTCAATGAATCTCAAAAGATCTAGGAGTTTCAAATCCAATTAAAACCTAATAATACATTTCGTTTATCTTGGTGGAAATTGGTGAATCGTCATTCACCTACCTTCAAATATTTTATAGCTTGGATTACGGAATCCCTCTTCCAAGTTATAAAAGTATTCTGTTGGGTCCTAGCCTTAATATTTCATATTGGGTGTTATATTAAGGACTTTAAATCAACTATCTTGAATATCTCCCAAAAGATGTATGGTTTAGACACTTCTGATCTTCTCAAATCTCTTGAAACAAGCTTTCCTAAATGAAGATGATGTCCCATGGAAATCATATTTCTTTCACCTCCTCCAATTATTCTCCCTAACCCACAATTTCTTTAAAAGTTTAAGGTCCCCCTATTGGCAAGCAAAGGTCTATGTGTGATCACATCTTGGAGATGTAGTCACATATTGACAAGCCGGGAGAGTTGGGTGTCAAAGGCTAGAGTGTGACATCCCCAAAATCTCGGCCAGAAAAGACCGATTTCATTTATGCTTTTTAAAACATTTTCAGAGTAAATCCGTTTGATTTTAAAAGAGATGCGGAATTTGTTCCCAAAAACAAAACATGATAAAATAGATATTGATCAAAACATTTCATATAGAAATATGATTTCGTTTTATAATCAAAAGTCGGGATGTCATGTTCCGATACAGATCATAAAGCATAAACGATAACATTACAAGTCATTCAACAAATATATACATATACAGACTTGTAAACAAAACAACTTGATGATTCGCCCATCTTAAGCTCTTGCGCCACTTCCTGTAATACAAATAAACTGAGTGGGTCAGGCTTGGGAGCCTGGTGAGCATATAGGGTTTTCAAACCCACAATAATTATATTTAATTACAACAATCAACAATAAACCCGATTACCCATTCCCGTTATCCTCACCTTACGTTCCTAAAAATAACGTCTATTATAAGGAACTTATTTCAGGATTTTTCATCGCGACGGACATTACTGCAGAGGGGCTTCCTCAACAATAAGTGTCCTAAAGGCAACCATGTGGGGGATAGAGTACACCGGTGAACACGTCGTTCACAACACCTACATGTAATGAGCCTGCTAGTGTTCCACAGGACAATCTAGAATAGTCTGTGGTCGTCATCCATACTCTGCTGAATGACTAGAATAACACCAATAACACCGAGGCCTCTCATCTGTTTATTTCACACCAATTATCTACCCATGTTCTACCCAACATATTAGTAGATAAAAATATACATTTTTATACATTGTTTATAAAACCTATATAGCATGCTTTTATCAATACATATTCCACATAACAGATGAGGCATACACACATAACACGTATTTCATAGAGAATATATCAGATCTATGAGATAGAAGAGAGTTAATATACATTCACACATATAACCACAAAATATCTACACATAGCATGTATTTTATATTAAATACTTCGTAATATTGCGTTGGAAAGAAAATAACTACACACTCACTTGATCAGAAGATGATCCGACAGCACTACGGCTTATAGAAGCAGCGTCTCTCCGTAGATCTGGAAGATCTTCACAAAAACCGGGCTCCTCGCAGGCAGGGCTTCGGCTCGGGAATAACGCTCTTCGGGATTCTCGGGGCTTCGGATCTCGCTTCGGGGCTCGGGAATAATATCGGTGCTTCAGGGTACAAACGGCACGCAAAACGAGGCAAAAGACTAGAGAGAAGGATGGAATTTGTAAAAAGAAAAGAGTTGCCTTCGGATCCCCTTTTATAGGCTAAACCCTCGCACGTACGCGGGGCGTAACTTCGGGGTATGCGGGGCGTACGCCTCGGTTGTCGTCAGCACTTACGTCATCGGTCCTCTTACGTCATCGCATACGACTCCGGAGTACTCGAGTGCTGGTTCGTCACCCTTCGCTGTACGTGGGGCGTACAGCAGTACGCGGGGCATACTTCGGATAGACCGGCTGACTCCTCTTCGGATAATATCGGAGGTTAAATTAAAAATAAATAGTAAATATTTATTAAACTTCAAAAATTCATATCTCCTTCATACGAACTCCGTTTTCGACGTTCTTTATATCCACACGAAGGTGAGACCATACTCTACAACTTTCATTTAGACTCCGTCGGCTAATTTTGACTTTTATTTTTATTAATTATTTTTAGAAGGCGCGGACAGGAAAAGTTCGTTATAAAATCATAACTTCTTCGTCCGAAGTCCGTTCTCGCCTAACTTTTCATCGTTTTGCTACTAATAACGAGATCTTCGATTCTCATTTAGATTGTTTCGGCTAAAAACCGCTCGATCTCAAATCGAGTATTCGGGCTGCATACCGCTAAGTCGAAACTTAGAAAAATCATAACTTCCTCATACGAAGTCAGATTTGGGCGTTCCTTTTATGCACGCTCTCGGTTTAACGAAATCTACGAATTTCATTTAGATCGCTAAGGCTAAATATCACTCTATCTTAAATTCATATTTTACGTCACTCGGCGTCGTGCCGGTTCTGTCGCGAAACTTTGACAGGTCATAACTTCTTCGTTATAACTCGGATTTTGGCATTCCTTATATCTCTGGAATCCTTGTTTCAACCACTACAACTTTATGCAAAGATATCGGGCATATCTAATACTTAAATTTTGGCGCTCAATTTATTCTTAATTCATTAAATTATAAAAATTAAAAAAATACACACATAAATCACATAATTCCAATAATTCACAAATAATACATTTTATTATTTCAAATTGGGGTTACAAAGGTTAACCTAGACTATTACATTGCTAAAAATGGCAAGCCCAAAAACACAGGCGTTACAATTCTCTCCACCTTAGAATGATTCCGTCCCCGGAATCACACACCAGCAAACAAATGCGGATAGCGACTCACCATGTCACTCTCCGTCTCCCAGGTGAGATTCGGCCCATTCGTGTGTTTCCATCGGACAAGCACTAACTCAACCATCTTACGTCGCAATTTCTTAGTCTTACGGTCAACGATTGCCTCCGGTTCCTCAATCAACCTTTTGTTCTCATCGATCCTCAACTCCGAAAGTGGAATTATGTCGGGAACTTCTCCCGTGAACTTCCTCAAGTAACACACATGAAAAGTGTTATGAATTCCATTCAGTTCTTCTGGTAGTTCGAGCTTGTAAGCTTGGTTCCCAATCCTCTGAAGACCTTTAAACGGTCCAATAAACCTTGGACTTAACTTTCCCCTTTTACCAAATCTTATAAGTCCCTCCCACGACGAGACTTTAAGCAAAACCGAATCTCCAACTTCAAAATTCATCGGTCTTCGCTTTTTGTCAGCATAACTCTTTTGACGATCTTGAGCTGCTAACATTCTTTCCCTAATTATTTTCAACTTTTCAGCAGTTTGATGGACTATCTCGGTCCCATAAACTGCTTTTCCCCAGCCTCAAGCCAACAAGACGGCGTACGACACTTCTGTCCATACAATGCTTGATAAGGTGCCATCTTTATGCTCGAGTGAAAACTATTATTATAGGAAAATTCTACCAAAGGTAAATGTTCATCCCAATTACCTAGGAATTCCAAGGTACACGCTCTCAACATATCTTCAAGTGTTTGTATCGTTCTTTCTCTCTGACCATCAGTCTGCGGATGGTAAGCTGTACTTAAACACAACTTGGTACCCAATTCCTCTTGTAGACTTTTCCAAAATCGCGAGGTGAAACGGCTTTCACGATCTAACACAATCGTTAGCGGAACACCGTGAAGCCTCACAATTTCTTTCACGTAAGAATTCGCAAGCTTTTCCATAGACCATTTCTCATTGGCTGCTATGAAATGCGCACTCTTAGTGAATCGATCAACAACCACCCAAATCATGTCGTGACCACTTTTTGTTCTGGGTAGTTTAGTGACAAAATCCATAGCAATGTCTTCCCACTTACCCATAGGCACAGGTAATGGTTCTAAACTCCCGTATGGTTTCTGATGTTGTCCCTTGACTCTTGCACAGGTCACACACTCTGCCACATACTTCGCAATGTCAAGCTTCATCGTCGGCCACCAATAATAGGGTTTCAGGTCCCTATACATTTTTGTGCTACCGGGATGAATCGAGTACATGGTTTTGTGAGCTTCTTCCATCAGAAGATCTCTGACTCCTCCTGTCTTAGGTATTTAAATCCGATCTTGGAACACCTTCAATCCATGACTATTTACATCGAACACCAACGTTTTGCCCAAACGTTCCTCCTTCCGGTCATTCTTCTCAGAAGCTTCACTTTGAAACTTCTTTATACTTTCCAAAATAGTCGAGACAACTTCAATTCTCAACGCTCTTGGCCTTCTCCTTTCAAGATTAACTTTCCGACTGAGAGCATCAGGAACAACATTGGCTTTACCGGGGTGGTAAAGTATCTCACAGTCGTAGTCTTTAAGTAATTCCAGCCAGCAGCATTGTCTTATATTCAATTCTTTCTGACTAAAGAGATATTGGAGACTCTTATGATCAGTGAAAAGTTTGCACTTCGTGCCATAGAGGTAATGCCTCCATATTTTCAGAGCAAAAACTACCGCTGCCAACTCCAAATCATGAGTCGGGTAGTTCTTTTCATGCTCTTTCAGTTGTCGAGACGCATATGCTATCACCTTTTCTCTTTGGGTCAAAAGACAACCCAATCCAACCCCAGACGCATCGCTATAAACAGCGAAGTCTTCAACTCCATCAGGTAGAGAAAGTATCGGTGCCTCGCATAGTTTCTTCTTTAGCTTCTCGAATGCTTCTTTATGCTTATCACTCCAAGCATAAGTAGCTCCTTTGTGGGTCAAATCTGTTAATGGACTAGCGATCGAAGAAAAGCCTTGGATAAACCTTCGGTAATATCCAGCTAATCCTAAAAAGCTTCGGATCTCCGTGGGATTCTTCGGTTGTTCCCACTTCATTATAGCTTCAATCTTTGCTGGATCAACCATTATCCCTTCTTGGTTGACCACGTGACCCAAGAATTGGACTTCACGAATCAAAAAATCACACTTAGAGAACTTTGCATACAGCTTCTCCTTCTTCAAAACTTCTAACACTTCTCGCAAGTGTCCGTCATGCTCTTCTTGGCTTTTCGAATAAATCAGAATGTCATCTATGAACACTATCACAATTTTATCTAGGAACGGATTACAAACTCTGTTCATTAAATCCATGAATGCTGCTGGAGCATTGGTTAGTCCAAACGACATAACCAAAAACTCGTAGTGTCCATATCGCATTCTGAATGCAGTCTTCTCTATATCCTGCTCTCTTAGCTTTAGCTGATGATATCCTGACCTCAGGTCGATCTTTGAAAAATAACTTGAACCTTGTAGCTGATCGAATAGGTCATCAATCCTCGACAACGGATATCTATTCTTTATTGTTGCCTTATTCAGCTCTCGGTAATCAATGCACATCCTCATGCTTCCATCTTTCTTCTTTACGAATAACACCGGAGCTCCCCAGGGTGATGAACTAGGTCTTATGAAACCTTTGTCCAATAACTCCTGAAGTTGCATCATCAGCTCCTTCATCTCCGTCGGTGCTAATTGATAAGGTGCTTTTGCAATTGGCGTTGTTCCAGGGAACAAGTCGATACGAAATTCTACTTGCCGATCGGGTGGTAATCCAGGAAGATCTTCGGGAAATACTTCCGGATAATCACACACAACAGGAATATTTTGCATCACCTTCTTTTCCTTCTTAGCGTCGATCACGAATGCTAAGTATGATGTACACCCCTTGGTTAAACATTTTCTGGCTTTCATTAGAGAAATGATTCCAGAGTTTACTCTGCGTTTATCTCCGTACACCATAAACGATTCCTTCCCAGGCGGGTTCACTTTCACTATTTTCTTCTTGCATAAAATTTCGGCATCATTGGCGCTAAGCCTATCCATTCCCAAAACGATGTCGAAACCGTTAAGTTCTATAGGCAATAATTCCTCGTGGAACTTATTCCCGTTCAGATCAATTAAGATGTTTTTCATACGATGGCTAATAGGTACAAACTTGCCACTAGGAACTTCGACTAATAAGGCATTATCTAGTCTAACAATAGGCAAAGCTAGTTTTCTACCAAATTCATGCGATATAAAGGAGTAGTTGGCTCCAGAATCAAATAAAATTTGGGCAGGAAATTTGTTAACGAGAAAGGTACCTGAAGCGACATCAGCTTCATCTTTAGCAGCTTCCAGTGTCATCTGGAATGCTCTCGCCTTTGGCGTTGGCGGAATGTTGGGTCTTGCCGCTTCCTTCTTTTTCGGACAATCCCTTGAAATGTGCCCCTCCTCACCACAACCATAACAAACATTCTTGGTGAAGGTGCAGTCGTTGGCATAATGCCCTGGCTTTCCACATTTGAAGCATGTGGTTTCTCCGCCACACTTCCCATGATGCTTCTTCTTGCACTTGTCGCACCATTTCGCCTCTACCTTTCCTCCACTTCCCTTAGAACTAGACTTCGAGAATTTACTTTTCTTGCTGGACCCTGAAAATCCATCGATTTCCCTCTTCTCACCAACCTCTGACCTTTCCAGACCTTTTTCCCTGATCTGGGTCTCAACATTTCTAGCAGCCCAGATGGCGGCTTTCAATGTGGTTGCTTGCTTAACCATTGGACCATAGTCCGCTGGTAGTCCAAGGGCAAACTTGTTGACCTTAGAGAGTTCCGTAGGCACCAAATATGGGATAAACTTCATCTTTTCTGTGAAACTTGCAGCGTATTTAGTAACGCTCAATTTCCCTTTCTTCAAATTCTGAAACTCATTACTGATTTCCAGAAGGTCCTGCTCGGAGCAGTATTGCATTTTTAGTTGTTCCACAAAGTCTTCCCAAGACATTTTGCTTGCTTCTCCCTTAAGCATAGAGTCAGCTAACAGCTTCCACCAACTCAACACGCTAGATTTTAGCAGAGGGATCGCAAGAGCGGTCTTCTGCCTGTTGCTGCATCCGCAACTTTCAAACATAGTCTCCATTTCGGAGACCCAGTCCATAACTTGTACCGGCGTCGGGCTTCCGGATAGACATGGTGGTTTGGATGCCATGAAATCCTTATACTTGCACCCACGACCATCCTTTTCTCCATACTGGTTATTGCGTCTAACCACTGGTTGTTCGTCTTGACCAATGATCCTACTAAAATTTTCTCCTTCAGATTGCCCTCCATTCTCCTCGGGCTCTTCTGCTTGAATGGACGGTTCTTAACGATTCTTGATAGGATTAAAACAAACTTTTAATCTATGAAGATCGATTAGATCTTGAACAAGTATATGAATATTAAACAGCAAGAACACAATATTAATAACAAGGCAGAACGCAATAATAAGAACAAACAGCTTGAATCAAACGTGTCGAATGATTAAATAAAATCCTTAGAAGAGCTCGATTAAGAACATCAACTATAAAGGATTGGAAGATTACAAGAACGATTACTGGAAAATATTGTTCTCTTGATAAATCGCTATGTCGATGATCTCTAGAATCTTAACCTAATATGCATGCAAGCATTAACTTAAATACTATACATAAAAGGCTCTCGGTTGGACAGGCCCAAACCGGAGAATAAAAAGGCTAATCTAACGAGCCCAAAAGACGCAACAGCAAAACTCTTTTCAACCCAACAATCTCCCCCTTTGCGTCAATTTGGAGCGAGACCTTCACTTCCTACTTGGGCCGGCGGCTGAAGCTGGTACCTTCTTCTTCACGGTACTAAACAGACACTTGGTTATGGAAAGGATGGTCTGTCTAAACCGAATGTACCAATTGATCATATCATTGAAGTACTTGATATCATCAGCCGAATTGTCTTTACACTGCTTGACGATTGATAGGACGTGCTCCAAGCAAGTTGTGGTGTAAAGATGTTTGTCAGCTAAAGCGAAGAGACATTTCTGTCCTTCGGCTCTAGTGAACATCACAGAGTTTCGCCTCGAATCTATCTTGCCCAGTTGCATTTGATTTAGATCACTGGCCGATCCCACAGGTTTGACTTTCGGTTTCTTCTTAAAAACTGTGGCAACCTCCTGATCCATTAGGGCCACCTCCATGATGTAGCATGCCAGCATCCTTTTGACATGGTCTAAGAGGGGACCATATTCGGCTTCGTTTGTCAGCAGGATATTGTACAAGACTATCCAATCATGAGGTTTCAGATTGGGCAGATCTGCCAGGGTGATCATGTGAGCAGTTCTTGCAGATCCTCGGATGAGCTTGAACTTTACGTTAGTGAATCTCCCCACGGCATAAGGCTTCATCACCCGAACATTGACAATCTTCTGAGCGCTCCATGTAAGGTATTGAGGGCGAGCGGCCTCCAGGTAGAAGTCAATGAGCTCCCTGTCAAGCTCATCGTTCGGATGCGGGACTTCAAAAATGTTGGAGAAGGCGTGGAAGATGAACGCCTTTCGAGTTAGTGGCATATCGAACTGCGAATCGATGGTGTTGTTGCAGTCGAACGATATCACCGGCTCGAGCCATAGTATGCTTGGAGTCTCTATGGCCTCTTTTATTAAACGATCCCTGGTCCAGGCAGGGAAGAGCAACTTTCGGCTCTCAAGGAGATCGTTGGCTTCTTTTTGTTTACGTTCGGCTTCTTCAGCTTCACGTGCCACACGACTGACATCGTCATCAGTATTGTGACTGTTCTTTCTCTTTAACATGTCCGCAATAGTCTCCTTGTCTTCATCTTCATCTTCATCTCCATCCTCTGCTATGTGTTTGCCTTTGTTCTTCACACCCGAACCCGAGGCATGACCAGTTGGGGGTGGTTCGGTTGTGTGAGTAGCTTTGGAGGACGGAGGTGGTTTCGATCCTTTCTTCTCATCTCCCCCTTGTTTCGGAATGGACACGAAACTCGGAAGGCCTTCAATTTTGCTTAAGAGGTCCATGGTCGGGGAGAGCTTTTCAGCGAGGGTGCGCCTCACCGAATGATTAAGGATGGGGTCGTGTGCTTCCAGGATGTTGGATAGAGCAGTGTGGACATCCGAAACACACGTCTTTATGACTTCCCTCTCGGATCGAAGAGCTTCCAATTGTTCTTGAGAGTTGGAAAGCTGTGTGCTCTTGACCCTTAGGGCAGTTGTCTTACTCGCCAGAACGTCCATCAGAGAGTTCTCTGCCGCAAGATCCTCTTGTAGTTTTGCCAGACGGGCATTGATGGAGGCACGAAGTGCCGAGTTGTCGTCGCTGAGATTTTGTCGGAGGGTAGCGAACGAAGTCAACTCCGTCGAGACGAACTTGGCCAATTGTTGAACAATTGGTTCTAGAGTTGTCTTTGTGGCATTGGCGCTTTCCTGCAGAGACTTTAGCAGGTCAGAAGCGTCGGAGACTAGTTTATCGACTTTTTCGGTCGCAGCCTCACAGGCTCGGGAGGAGGCGTCTATTGCAGCAGTGGCCAAGGCTACTGAGTCATGTTGAGCCCTGGAGAAGGCATCAACTATCCTTTGAAGGGCAGCTTCAGATAAGGATGACTGCTGGTTGGAAGAGGAGGCAAGAAGTTGATCAGCCTTCTCGTTCAGCTCGCGGAGATGCTTCTTTGTCACTGGAGCATCATCCTCCTCATCACTTTGAACTTGAAACGGACTATAGTAGACCGAATCGAAGTTCAGGTGATCACCACCAAGGTATTGATCATCGCCATCGGAGGCGTCTTCTGGAGATTGAGGTGGTGGTGAAGCTGGGGGTGTTATGGGTTTAGTTGGTTCAGGTTGAGTGGGTGGGGGGTTAGTTTCGGGTGGTGGTTGTGTATGGGTTTCGGTTTGTGGAGGTTCGGTTACGGGAGGGGTTTCGGTTACAGGTGGTGTTTCGGTTGATGTGGTGAATATGGGTGGAGGTATAGGGATAGAGGTTGGGGGAATAGTGGGGTTTATGGTGGGAATGGAAATAGGGATGGTGGGTGGAGGGGAAGGAACTGGGGATTGGTGAAGTTCCATCTTCGGGGTTGGTGAGCGAGGGGGTGTGTTACCTCACTGAGGAGATTCGTCTCCTTGGGATCCCTCAGAGTCCGAACTCCCACCTTCGGATTCACTGGAGGAGGAGGGAAGGACGAGCTTTTGCTTCGGTTGGGTCTTCCTCCTTTTCGGTTGTGGGGAAGAAGCAGTCTTCGGTTGTTTGCGTTTCTTGGGAGTAGGTTTTGGGGCTTTGGATGGTTTCTTCCCCTTGTCTGCCTTCTTACCCCTGGCCACCGGTTTGTCGGCATCATGAATCGATCTCAACATGTCCGGTGTCAGTTCCCTCGGACCAGATGGCCCTAACTCCTTGATCGCCTTGATCATACTGCTCTCTGAAGGCACACTTCCATACATAGTCTCCGGGATGGAGCCAATGAAGGAGAATTTTGATGCATCCGAGACGATGATCTTCTTGGTATGGAACGTACCAATAGAAGACATCGGTGCACCGTCAGCAGTTGGGACATCAAACCTGTCCATAGCCCATCTTGTGATCAAGATCCAGAACCGGGCTAGTGACACCTCGGAGTGTCGGGAAGCGGAAGGGAGGCTCTGAATCAGTTGTTGCCAAAGGACAAATCCATAGTCCAGATTGATCCCGTTGTACACCGCATACATAATCGACAGGAAAAGACGACTGGCCCCGTCCGATCCTGAGCTCCGTTCTGACAGTCCCTTGAAGAGAACTGTAAATAACCCATTCCACTGGGGCGGTAGGCATGACTTCTTGAATCTGGCGACGGAGGTGAGAACTTCCGTGTAGCCCATGTTGTAGAACATGTTGTAGAGCATACCAACCGGAATTGTCTCCGGGTGAACACGCGATGGGTCAGCCGCAAACCCAAGCATGGTGCAGAAGCGGGGACAAGAAATCGACGTCTTGTGTTCCGCCACTTCGAAAAAGACCCTGTCGACAGCCTTGTCGTAATAAGCCGTTGCGTAGACCTGAGATAGGGCCACCATTGGCACCGTTTCAATCCGTGACAGTGCCGGAGCAAGCTGGGAGTATTTGAGACACTCGATGACCGGCGACATGTAGGGATCATAGGCCAGTGGGTTCAGATCAATCACGAGGCATTGCTGAGGACGGATTGGAAGAATCTGAGAAGTAGCATGGATGGAAGAGGATTCAGCCATTGTTGCAGGTTGGAGAAGAAGATAACCGGGAGAGAGTTTGGAAGTATTTTTGCTTTGGAAATTATGGGGCAGTAAAGAGGTAAAAGGTGGTGTTGATGGGTTTTTATAGTAGGTGATAGGAGAGAGAAAGATCGATTCAAATCTCTTGTGGAAATACGGAAGGGTTTTGAGTGACTGATTGGTGACAGTTGGGACGTGCGATGATCACGTAGGAGAGAGAGTGTCAGATTCCTAGGATCACGCCGCCCAATAAGCGCCGGTTCAGAGAGAGGAACCGTTTCCATTTCCACACGCGCCATTAATGCCAGATGGATGACGCTTCAATACTGCACACGCGTCCAAAAGTGTCAGAAAAAGCGCGGCCGCTTCAAATTCACGCGCCCTCCTTTTTACCGTCGTTTGAATTTCTATCCTTTGAACTTCCGCCGCGTCAGCAACTTTTTGTCTTTTCCCCTTTTTAATCAGCTGTATTCAATTTAGGACCCACGTGGCTAATTTTTGGCCACAACCTCATTAGTAATCCCTCAGTAATAAACCAGCCTGTAAAATAATTAGTAACGGAATTTTGAAAATCTAGGATTTTCGTGCAAAGAGTGTAAAAGATAAGGAAATAAAGCAACTCTTTTTGGGATAATCTGTGATGTCAATTATGACACGAAACTGATGATCCCGGGCACGAATCTCTTCCTTCAAGATCAAGAGAGACCTCAAAGTGTTAGTGTGGAATCCCGTTGAATTACGATCAAACATTTATTAATAAATGTTGAAAGGCTTCTTTTAATAAGGCTAATTAAGGGTGGTTTCGCTTTGATTCAACAATTCAATTCTTGATATAAGAACGAATGTGAACAAAGTACTTGTGAGACCGGTGTAGTCTGTTGAACAAGTAGGTTAGAGTTGATTTTTAAGTGACTTGGATAAGTATAAAATCTCAGATAAAAAAATTATAACTGGATCCCATGGGAAGAAATGTTATGGTGTGTAACAATTTCATTGGAATCAGAAAAAAAAATTGAGATTTCATGAAGGTACATTCGTCAATTCATTGGTGAAAACTTGATCAAATTAATTTGTCACCGTCAATTCTTTGGTGTTGAATTTTGGGTTTCACTCAGCTCGTAGTGGTACGAAACTAAGATCATAAACACAGATGTTGTGTAACCATAAACCTCAGTGGTAGTTTCTGAGAGTCTCAAGGGTTACAGTGATGAAACGAATGTTATGGAGAAGTGTAATGGGGATGGTGAAAGAAGACATAGTACCTCTGCTGCGAAAGAAAGGACCAAGCAGGAGACTCTTAACTCATGTGAGAAGAGTGTGAGGTAGCTCACGATTAGAACAAATAAGTTAGCTTTATTGGGAAGACAAGGTTTGTGTATACCAGGTCGTGAAGGCAATTATTCAAAATCTTATGAGGCTTGGGACACATACAGCAGCATGCTTCTAGGGACACTTAAGTAATTTATCAAATATATCCCCATGAACAAACGAACACAAAAAGAAAAATGAAAGAAAATATTTTTGGAGTTTGTGAAATTTATATAAAAAATAATAAAAATAAATAATAAAAAAAAATTAAAAATAAGACCTAAAAAAAATTATAAAAGAGTAAAAAAATAATAAAAAAAATTGGAAAAAGATTGAAAAACCGAACCCGAGCGTTCGGTTGGTTTCGGTTCAGGATAATTTTGAAAAACCGAACCCGAACCTTCGGTTGGTTTCGGTTCTACAAAATGTTGAATAACCGAACCCGAACCTTCGGTTGGTTTCGGTTCCACAAAATTTTGAAAAACCGAACCCGAACCTTCGGTTGGTTTCGGTTCCACAAAATTTTGAAAAACCGAACCCGAACCTTCGGTTGGTTCCGGTTTTGGAAAATTTTGAGAAACTAAGAAAGTTAGATACAAAATAAATACTGTAAATATGGAGAAAACCAAAATAGTACAAGAAATATACAACACAGAAAGACTACCTTTGAGGTGATGAGCGAGTCAGATGATTGAACCTAACCCGAACGTTCAGTTGGTTTCGCTTCTTACGGTTGAGTTTGAGAGGTAGTGTGAGGAACTGAATCTGATTCCATCATACCTAGACCTTGCAAAATTTTATTGAATGATGCTTCAGGAAGAGCTTTGGTGAAGACATCAGCCAGTTGATCAGTGGTTCTTACGAAGTGAACTTCGACATTTCCATCTTCCACATGATCTTTGATGAAGTGATACCTCAGTGCTATGTGTTTGGTTTTAGAGTGTTGCACTGGGTTATGACAGATCCTAATTGCACTTTCATAGTCACAATATAGTGGGATCTTCTTCATATTGAGTCCATAGTCTCGAAGTTGACTCTGGATCCAAATCACTTGTGATGTGCAGGATGCAGCGGCAATGTATTCCGCTTCAGCAGTAGACAGCGACACACATGTTTGTTTCTTGGATTGCCAACTGACCAACTTCCCATCAAGAAATTGACAGCCACCAGTTGTGCTTTTGCGGTCGAGTCCACATCCTCCAAGGTCAGCATCAGAATAGGCTTGAACGAAGAAGCCTGAATTGGATGGATACCATAGACCTAAGGAGGTGGTTCGCTTAAGATAGCGTAGGATGTTCTTCACTGCCAGCATGTGAGGTTCGCGTGGGTTAGCCTGAAATCGAGCACAATAACACACAGAAAACATGATATCAGGCCTGCTAGCAGTTAGATACATCAATGAGCCTATCATTTGACGATAGAGCGTGATGTCAACAGCCGGTTTATCTAGTGAAGGGGTCAGCTTGGTGCCGAATGCCATTGGGACTTTGACTTTTGAGTCTCCCATCATTCCAAACTTCGCTAGGAGAGTCTTTGTGTAAGCTTCCTGATTGATAAAGATGCCTTCGGGTCCCTGTCTTATGTTTAAACCAAGGAAAAAGTTAATAGGACCCATTGAGCTCATTTCAAACTTAGTCTCCATCAACTTTCTGAATTCAGCTGTTAAGCTGGGATTCGTGGAGCCAAAGATGATATCATCGACATAAATTTGAACTATCATAAGGTGGTTACCTTCCTTTTTGCGAAAGAAGGTTGGGTCAACCGAACCTTGTTTGAATTTGGACATCTTTAAAAATTTTGTAAGCGTTTCATACCAGGCTCTCGGAGCTTGTTTGAGGCCGTACACAGCTTTATCCAGAATGTAGCAATGATTTGGATGCTTTTCATTCACGAACCCAGGAGGTTGCTCCACATACACAGTTTCTTCAAGTTCTCCATTAAGAAACGCACATTTGACGTCCATTTGGAAAACCTCAAAGTTTTTGTGAGCAGCATAGGCCAGAAATATTCTAACAGATTCTAGCCTAGCTACTGGAGCGAACGTCTCTTCGTAATCTATTCCTTCCTCCTGACAGTATCCCTTGACAACCAGACGAGCCTTGTTCCTTATGACATTACCTTCCTTGTCCATTTTATTTCTAAAAACCCATTTAAGACCAACAACTGAAGCATCTGGAGGCGTTGGAATGAGACGCCAGACTTTGTTCCTTTCAAACTCGTTCAGTTCGTCTTGCATTGCTTGAACCCAATCAGAGTGATCGAGGGCAGTATTCACTGTCTTCGGTTCAACTTTTGATACGAATGAGTTAAACATACAAAACTCAACCTTTGAAAATAAGGATGTCTGTTTTGCCTTCAGTTGAGATCGTGTCAGAACCTTTTCAGATACATCACCAACTATTTGAGAGATGGGATGATCTCTGGTCCATTTGGTAAGAGGAGGGTAATTTGGATCGAAGGTTGGATCTAGTTCGGCGTTGATCATCTCTTCTGGCTCAGATTGGCTATCGAAATCAAGTGTCATATCATCATGCTCCCCCTCAATTGATGAGTCTTGAGAAACACGAGGTTCAGGGGTTTCTTGTGGTGCGGGATTTTCAGGCGTTGAAGCACCTTCGCTTGGAGAGGGATCTTCGGTAGGAGAG
Organism: Lactuca serriola; assembly: GCF_051521515.1. Classification (NCBI taxonomy): domain Eukaryota; kingdom Viridiplantae; phylum Streptophyta; class Magnoliopsida; order Asterales; family Asteraceae; genus Lactuca; species Lactuca serriola. Next base: position 108,692,579 of record NC_136410.1, read on the forward strand.
GTACCTTCGGTTGTTGAAGGACCTTCAGTTGAAGTAGTAGAGCTTGGCTCCCCCTGGACTTGTGAGCTTGGCTCCCCCTGAACTTGAGTACTTGGCTCCCCCTCGACTGATGCATTGTTGGTTGGAGATTCATCAGTGGGCGATTCTCCTTCATGCATTCTTCTTGCAGCATCTTCGACTATCTGCTGCATATTATCTATTTTGTTGTCGGCTGCCCCTGCTTCTGAGAGAGAAGCTTTTTCCGGCTCGTCAAAGAGATCCAGAAAGTTCTCGTACATATTGGCGATTGAGACTGTGACTTGACCAGTTTGAGGAAAGATTTCCCTGGCAGTGTCATCTATGGCCTGTAGCTTCTTGACATAGCTATCTTCGAAGGTCACATAGTATGTCTCTTCAATCCTTCTTGATCGTTTGTTTAGGACCCTGTACGCCTTTAAAGTGAGTGAGTAACCCAGAAAGATTCCCTCGTCAGCCTTGACATCAAACTTGTTGCGGTGTTCTTTAGAGTTAAAGATGAAACACCTTGAGCCAAACACGTGGAAAAATTTCACGTTGGGTTTTCTGTTATTTATTATCTCATATGGTGTGAGCGTGAATCGCTTGTTGAGATAGGACCTGTTTTGTGTATAACAAGCAGCAGAAATAGCGTCAGCCCAAAAATAAAGAGGTAAGGAAGCGAAACTTAACATAGTTCGGGCAGCTTCACACAACGATCGGTTTCGTCTTTCGACTATTCCGTTCTGTTGTGGTGTGTAGGGAGCTGAGAAATTATGACTGATTCCCTTTTCTGCAAGAAACTCTTCAAACTCTTTGTTCTTGAATTCGAGACCATTGTCGCTCCTTATTTTGCGAACGACCTTCTTGAGCTGGACTTCAATTTGCTTGATAAACACTTTCAGCTTTTGAGTCGCTTTAGATTTGAGCTTTAGAAAGAACACCCATGTAAATCGAGAGAAGTCATCAACGATAACAAGAATGTACTTGCTACCACCGATGCTTTCAATAGATGAAGGACCACACAAATCGATATGAAGCAATTCGAGTGGTTCAACAACTTTTGTGTTAATTATGGATGGGTGACTTTGACGACTCTGCTTTCCCATTTCGCATGCAGCACACAAATGCTCTCTGTCAAACTTGAGCAATGGAAGACCCCTAACATGACCTCCAGTGACAAGTCGGTTGATATCTTTGAAATTGAGATGAGAGAGTCTTCGGTGCCACAACCAGCTTTCGTCGGATTGAGCTTTTGATAGCAGACATATGGTTGGGTTTCCTTTGATGGGTTTCATGTTCAGAGGAAACATTTCACCCTTTCGCTCTGACTTCAGAATCACTTTCTTTGTCTTTTTCTCTATGATTTCAGAACCTTCATCATCGAATGAAACTTTGAGACCTGTACCTCCAACAAGCTGAGATACACTGATGAGGTTGTGTTGAAGTCCTTCCACATAGGTCACCTTCCTTATGGTAAAATCACCATTCGTTATCATCCCATATCCCTTTATGGTGCCGAAAGAGTTATTTCCAAACTTAACATTGCCACCATTTGCAAGAGATCTGTATTCCCTAAGCTCCTCTTTCCTCCCAGTCATGTGACGCGAGCAGCCACTGTCGATGTACCATTCTTCGTCAAACTGCTCGTCACTTATAACCTGCAAAAATTAAGCAGATTTAGGAACCCAAAGTTTCTTGGGTCCATGTGAGTTTTTCATGGGAACAGGAATAGTAAGAGAGATGTCAACAAGATATGTTCGTTTTATTAGAGTTGTTTCATCTTTCTTTTTAATGGTGAAGACTTTTATTTTGTTAGGATTGGGTTTGTTCGCTTTGGACTCAGGTTTGGATTCATCGACCTTCTGCTTTCCCTTCTGTTCAGCAGATGGACGAGGTTTTTGAGAACCAACGGAATTAGCGTTAGAGCAAGATGGAGATGAACGAGAAGAATTAGGAAGAGAGGATTTGGATTTGGATGGAGATGTCTTCCTTGCTGATGACTCTAGGTGACCCTTTTGCTTTTGATCGTTGGTGGGATTAACCTTTGAGTCTTGTTCTCGTCTGACTTCAGAGCCAAACCTCTGAGTTCGGTTGGAGTTGTTCTTGGAACCGAACCTTTGGTTTCGGTTGAAATCCTTTTCAGAACCGAACCTTTGCTTTCGGTTGGTATTTTCATGCGAACCGAACCTTGGCTTTCGGTTGTTGTTTTCTTGCGAACCGAACCTTGGCTTTCGGTTGTTGGAATTATCAGGCTTTCTTACGGGATTATTTTCATACTTCAGATTCTTGTCCTTGTGTGAATAGTATGCATTCTGGGAGTGCCAGAATTGTTTCCTTTCAGAAAGGTTTTTCCTGTATCTTAGGTTCCTCTCTATCTTTTTATCCCTCATCTGTTAGGTTGATGATGAACGTTCGCTTTCGCTTTTGATGTCTCCTTGGCTGGTTCCTTTTGAACTTGAGGAGTTTTTCTTTGAGCCGAGGGAGCAGAGGGAATATCTGGAGAAGATTCAATTTCCCCTGAGGAAGTGGAAGGAGTATCTGGTGAAGTTTCACTTCGAGCTGTTGGCGTTGAAGGAATGTCTTCTTTTGCTGAACGATCAACCTCTTGATGAGTACCTTTTGTACCACTTGTGCTTGGTTCACTGAAATTATCAGGCTTGTTCAAGGGTTCAGGTATGTATCTCCCTTTCTTCATCCAGGAGGTTCTTTCAGACAGGCCGACGGTTTCGTTTCCATTATCAATAGGAGCTTCCCAGAAATACTCATCACAGCCATCAGCATTGTCTTCATTAACAATAGCTGTGAGTTCAGCTGTTTGATGTTCGGTTACTCCAGTGACCTTGTATACCTGATTTGGAGTGGTCCTGACCTTTTGATATACGACAGCTTTTTCTATTAATTTCGGAGACTTTTGTTGGGACAATCTAGCGAATTCCACAGAATTTTCAGAAATAAGATTTTTGTGGTTTTCAGTTTCGCTTTTAACAAATTCTGAGCAGTCAACCGTATCCTCTACAGAAATTTCACTCATGTTTTCGTCCTCGTTAAGCTCAGATGCATTTTCAACATCGATTTTATTTTCTGAGCTTACTTTGGCGTTAAGAGAGTCAAACTTTTGTATGGTTTCGGTTCTCAGTTTAAGTCTGTCGTTTTCATCCAAAAGATTTTTGAGCATGTCCTTGTGGTCTTTGGACTTAATGAAGGTCTCAATTTTGTCCAGTCCAATTTTATAAGTTGGGTTGACATCATCAGACGATATCACACTCTCACAATTGTAAGCTTCGGCATCGATTTCATCCTCCTTAAATTCTAGGAAGGGCAAAATCATGCGATGGATCTTTTGGCCTATCTCACAATCCAAGTGAAGTTGAGTAATATTGGAATATAAACGTTTGGCTATTAAACAAAAAACATTTCGTTGTTTTAACAATTTTAAATTGTCTCTCTGCAAATAAATGTTTTCGTCTTTAACTTTAATTAATTCCGACTCTTTTAACTCAATCCACATTCGCCGCTCATCACTCTTCGACGCCACCCTGCTTAATTGATCAGTCAGGTTAGAATTGGTGACTCGAGTTTGAGTTAAGCTACTATCTAAATGAGAAATTCTTGTATTCACATTTTTTAGTTCTTTCTCATATGAGGATGATGGTACTTTAGATGAAATAAAAACAGATTGTACCTTCTTTATCAGTTCATCGAGCTCATTGAACTGTTGGCTGAGTGGTTTGGCCGTAAAGCACATATCCTCCTGCACCTTCGGTCCATTGCCTCCTCCATCAGTGTTGTATCCCCTCATTTGAGACACTTCAGTCACCATGAAGCATTTTCCACCACTGCTTTCCTCCTTAGCCACATATGCCTTTCCATGAGTAGGCTTCCTCACTTCTTCGTCTTCTGAGTCAGTAGACCAAACTTCGGTGCTACCGAACTCATCGTCATTGACCGAACCCTGCACAATAAGAGCATTTATAGAAGGGTTAGCGGTAGACTTCTTCTTTTTCAACTCATCCAATCTCCTCTGTAGCACAGCTTCCTCATCATTTCCATTGTCCTTTTCAGCCATCTTCTTAAGAACACAGTCCTTAGCGTAGTGGTTCTTGCCACCACAATAGAAACAGCTTACTCCAGACTCGCCATCTGCTTTCGGTTCCTTTTTGGGCTCCTCAGCTTTCGGTTCATTGTTTGCTTTTTCTGAGCTGTAACTCCCCTGCCAGTTTCTGTTTTTGTTGCTAGGGAATCTCTTCTTTATGAACCTCTTAGGATTGGATACCATCATGGCATAATCCTCAGTTGTGAGGTCATATTCTTCCAAGTTGAGCTCTTCATCCTCCACCACAGCTTTACTTTTAGATAGGAGGGCCAACGAACCAAGACTGGAGACAACATTCTTCTCTTGAACCACAATCTTCTCTTGGGACTTTAGAATACCCACCAGTTTCGCCAAAGAATATGATTTAAACTGTTCATGGGCTTTGACTGTGGAAACAACTGCTCTCCATTCAGATCGCAGTCCGTTCAAGAAAGTAACCTTTTGTTCGATGAGCTTCCTTTCAATGTCGTGTTTGATCATCTTGCTGAGAAGATGATTGAAGCGATCAAACGTCTGGGTCACAGTTTCTTCGGCCCCTTGCCTGAATTCACCAAATTCAGATAGAAGCAAGGTTTGGATGGAATGTTCAAGATCTTCGTCTGTGGAATACAGTTCGCGAAGCCTATCCCACACTTCCTTCGCCGTAGTGCATGAGCTGACCAGTCTGAATGTGTCGGACTGAAGGGCGAATCTGATCAACCTTAATGCCTTAATATTGCACTGGAATTTGTCTTTTTCATCTTGCGCAATATTCGTCACGTCCTTGAGCAGATCGTTGTACTCTTTTTGCGTCTTAATAACTCTGGATGTCGTGGAATGAGAAAACGGTCCGTTGATGATAGCTTCCCATATGAGAAAACCATTATCTTCCGATCCAATCACATAATCTTCAAAATGATGTGCCCATACTTCATAGTCATGGGTATACAAGATTGGAATCTTTGTCGTCGAACCGATGTTGTTGGAAATATTAATAGGGTTTGATTGCGTTGCATCCATAATGATCGTAATAACCTGTTCAAAGATCAGACTTGTAATAAAGCAGATTAGGGCAAAACAATAAATACTAAGATACGTCAATTAAGATGACGGCTCAATAAATATCGATGATTGCGGAAAACCCTAATGGAAATCTTTTTCACAGAAAAGATGTGTATCGATTACACAGCCTCCCGCTCTGATACCAATTGATAGGATTAAAACAAACTTTTAATCTATGAAGATCGATTAGATCTTGAACAAGTATATGAATATTAAACAGCAAGAACACAATATTAATAACAAGGCAGAACGCAATAATAAGAACAAACAGCTTGAATCAAACGTGTCAAATGATTAAATAAAATCCTTAGAAGAGCTCGATTAAGAACATCAACTGTAAAGGATTGGAAGATTACAAGAACGACTACTGGAAAATATTATTCTCTTGATAAATCGCTATGTCGATGATCTCTAGAATCTTAACCTAATATGCATGCAAGCATTAACTTAAATACTATACATAAAAGGCTCTCGGTTGGACAGGCCCAAACCGGAGAATAAAAAGGCTAATCTAACGAGCTCAAAAGACGCAACAGCAAAACTCTTTTCAGCCCAACAATTCTGCCTAAGCAGGCATCTTGTTTCTTCCATCCGACGAGCCAACATCATTTGAATCATCATTTCTACACCAGCCATTGTTATCGGCTCAGGTGCAGCAGCTACAACAGGTACTTGTTGATTTACAGGCGGTTGATTCCTGTTTTCATCATCATTTCCAACTCCGCTTCTTGTTCTCACCATTTTTGATCTACACACCGAAAAATTTCACCTTATTACTCCAAACGATTACATGCTAGTTCTAATATCGTATACATACGCTTAGAATCCTAAACACATAAACCTTCAGATCCGGTTGGCACCAAACCGTAGATCCGAACAAACAATATCATATATGGCAACATATAACATTTAGCACATAAAAGCATTTTAGGCAACTTTCCTAAAATAAACTAGTGCTCGTGTCTAAAATTTATCAGACACACATCTCACAATCTCCACTTAGCATACTAAGTTTAAGTCTAGAAATCCTACAAATTCCTAGTTCGCTTAAACTAATGCTCTGATACCAACTGTGACATCCCCAAAATCTCGGCCAGAAAAGACCGATTTCATTTATGCTTTTTAAAACATTTTCAGAGTAAATCCGTTTGATTTTAAAAGAGATGCGGAATTTGTTCCCAAAAACAAAACATGATAAAATAGATATTTATCAAAACATTTCATATAGAAATATGATTTCGTTTTATAATCAAAAGTCGGGATGTCATGTTCCGATACAGATCATAAAGCATAAACGATAACATTACAAGTCATTCAACAAATATATACATATACAGACTTGTAAACAAAACAACTTGATGATTCGCCCATCTTAGGCTCTTACGCCACTTCCTGTAATACAAATAAACTGAGTGGGTCAGGCTTGGGAGCCTGGTGAGCATATAGGGTTTTCAAACCCACAATAATTATATTTAATTACAACAATCAACAAAAAACCCGATTACCCATTCCCGTTATCCTCACCTTACGTTCCTAAAAATAACGTCTATTATAAGGAACTTATTTCAGGATTTTTCATCGGGACGGACATTACTGCAGAGGGGCTTCCTCAACAATAAGTGTCCTAAAGGCAACCATGTGGGGGATAGAGTACACCGGTGAACACGTCGTTCACAACACCTACAGGTAATGAGCCTGCTAGTGTTCCACAGGACAGTCTAGAATAGTCCGTGGTCGTCATCCATACTCTGCTGAATGACTAGAATAACACCAATAACACCGAGGCCTCTCATCTGTTTATTTCACACCAATTATCTACCCATGTTCTACCCAACATATTAGTAGATAAAAATATACATTTTTATACATTGTTTATAAAACCTGTATAGCATGCTTTTATCAATACATATTCCACATAACAGATGAGGCATACACACATAACACGTATTTCATAGAGAATATATCAGATCTATGAGATAGAAGAGAGTTAATATACATTCACACATATAACCACAAAATATCTACATGTAGCACGTATTTTATATTAAATACTTCATAATATTGCGTTGGAAAGGAAATAACTACACACTCACTTGATCAGAAGATGATCCGATAGCACTACGGCTTATAGAAGCAGCGTCTCTCCGTAGATCTGGAAGATCCTCACAAAAACCGGGCTCCTCGCGGGCAGGGCTTCGGCTCGGGAATAACGCTCTTCGGGATTCTCGGGGCTTCGGATCTCGCTTCGGGGCTCGGGAATAATATCGGGGCTTCGGGGTACAAACGGCACGCAAAACGAGGCAAAAGACTAGAGAGAAGGATGGAATTCGTAAAAAGAAAAGAGCTGCCTTCGGATCCCCTTTTATAGGCTGAACCTTCGCACGTACGTGGGGCGTAACTTCGGGGTACGCGGGGTGTACGCCTCGGTTGTCGTCAGCACTTACGTCATCGGTCCTCTTACGTCATCGCATACGACTCCGGAGTAATCGAGTGCTGGTTCGTCACCCTTCGCTGTACGCGGGGCGTACTTCGGATAGACTGGCTGACTCCTCTTCGGATAATATCGGAGGTTAAATTAAAAATAAATATTAAATATTTATTAAACTTCAAAAATTCATATCTCCTTCATACGAACTCCGTTTTCGACGATCTTTATATCCACGCGAAGGTGAGATCATACTCTACAACTTTCATTTAGACTCCGTCGGCTAATTTTGAATTTTATTTTTATTAATTATTTTTAGAAGGCCCGGACAGGAAAACTTTGTTATAAAATCATAACTTCTTCGTCCGACGTCCGTTCTCGCCTAACTTTTCATCGTTTTGCTACTAACAACGAGATCTTCGATTCTCATTTAGATTGCTTCGGCTAAAAACCGCTCGATCTCAAATCGAGTATTCGGGCTGCATACCGCTAAGTCGAAACTTAGAAAAATCATAACTTCCTCATACGAAGTCAGATTTGGGCGTTCCTTTTATGCACGCTCTCGGTTTAACGAAATCTATGACTTTCTTTTAGATCGCTAAGGCTAAATATCGCTCTATCTTAAATTCATATTTTACGTCACTCGGCGTCGTGCCGGTTCTGTCACGAAACTTCGACAGGTCATAACTTCTTCGTTATAACTCGGATTTTGGCATTCTTTATATCTCCGGAATCCTTGTTTCAACCACTACAACTTTATGCAAAGATATCGGGCATATCTAATACTTAAATTTTGGCGCTCAATTTATTCTTAATTCATTAACTTATAAAAATTAAGAAAATACACACATAAATCACATAATTCCAATAATTCACAAATAATACATTTTATTATTTCAAATTGGGGTTACAAAGGTTAACCTAGACTATTACATTGCTAAAAATGGCAAGCCCAGAAACACGGGCGTTACAATTAAAGGGGGTTAGATCTGATCCCACATCGGCTTGGAAGGAGAACGAAACATTTCCTTATAAAGGGGTGTGGATACCTTCCTTGTCACAACGCGTTTAAAAGCTGTGAGGGCAGCAGATCCCATAAGAACTCTACAGTTAAGCATGCTCGGGCGGGAGTAGTACCAGGATGGGTGACCCCTTGGGAAGTCCTCGTGCTGAGTGGCCCAAAGCGGACAATATTGTGATATGTGCCAGAGGGGGATGTTACAAATGGTATCAGAGCTAGGGCACGGGTTGATGTGTTCGAAGGGGACGTCGAACCCTATAATGGGGGGTGAAAGTGGGTTAGATCTGATCCCACATCCGCTTGGAAGGAGAACAAAACATTTCCTTATAAAGGGGTGTGGAAACCTTCCTTGTCACAACGCGTTTAAAAGCCGTGAGGGCAGCAGATCCCATAAGAACTCTGCAGTTAAGCGTGCTCGGGCGGGAGTAGTACCAGGATGGGTGACCCCTGGGAAGTCCTCGTGTCGAGTGGCCCAAAGCGGACAATATTGTGATACGTGCCAGAGGGGGATGTTACATAGAGGAAGCTGATGATCAATCACTTTCTAAGTCACATAGTGAGTTCCTTTGGGACTCCTATGAAACATACTATGACAACACCCTTAATGATCTTATCTATTTGCTAAGATCAACTTCCTAAAACTTTATGGACATTGACAATGATGACATTGGATATCCAGTAAAGCTCTATTTTCCCAATGGAAAGGGATCGGCCATAGTCAACTCGGTTGACCAAATGGTAAAGAGAAAGAGGCTAAGTCTGAGATAGTCCAATTATCAAGGGTCCATTGCCAAAGGAAGGGGCGTTAGTTGCGAAGCTGCCAATTTCACCTAAGGATGTTAAACTCAATAAGTTTGACTCTACTTCAGGTAAAGTCCACTAACTAACTCAGCTAAGTTTCCATTCTGAGATTCTTGATACATGATGTGACTGGGTCACATGTTGATGTTTTTAAGAATCAAAGAAAAGTGAAGGAACTTAAAGAAAGAATATGTTGAATCTGATCGCGAAGATGGATTTCAATCGCATAGTTTGAAGATCGGATTTTTGAGCTACTTCTTAAGAGTTATGATATATATTGCTTAGGAATACATAACAACAAGTTTTCATATGGATTGTAAGGATAAGTTTTTTCGCGAAGTTTTAAAATAAAAGGAAAATATTTGATTTTATTTATTTTAAGTATCCTTACAATGGCATTTGTGAAATTTTTTGTTGCTTATAAGATTCCATTAAGAGCAAGAGTGGAAATATGAATTTGATTCTTTCATTTGTGGTAGTGTCTAAATTTACCAAATAAGGAAAGATTCTCATCACCTAAGTTTCAGTTGGATAGAAACTTGGAATCATGCAAGTTGTATGGAATGATGAATGAGAACTTTCAAGCATTGGAAAATTAAGACTAACTACTTGTTCACATGGATGTGTGAGTCAAGTAAACGACAAAAGATCGATAAGACTATTCGTCATGGTTGACTTAAGTTCAATAAATATGGTTATACTTACAAGTTTAAGTATAATTCAGAAACATTGGAAAAGTTTCAATGTAAGGAAGTGCGAATAAGAAGAGTCAAATTAGGCAGAAAGATAAAAGTTTCTCAAATCTGAAAAGATGGGAGAGTACTTTAGTATCATGTTTATGATCATCTTAATGATTAAGATACCATATCACAATTGATCCTTTAAGGTCATCTTAGTGCATTCTTATGACTAAGAAGAGGAATCTTGAATTTTTGGAATGGTTAAATCAAGAAGATGAGTCATACTTTGTTCCAATACAAGTCTTAGAGTCATACTCCAAGACTGTAACTTGAGTGACATGTCTTAAAGAAGGTTTAAAACACATGTCAAATGTAAGAGTAAAAGTTTTTTACTCTTGTACATTTGAAATTGGTAAGTTGTGATGTTTTTTATAAAACAAAGACCAACTAAGCCCAATTGTGTGAAGTGTTTGTCTTGATTAGAATCCACACTATCACTTGAATATCTGACAAGAAAGTCTTATATGTCAAGAGGACAGTGGGAGTCTTACAGTTCTTGAAAGTGTCAAGAACTAATCAAGAATAAAATCTGAAGTCCTTCACTAGCACACGACTTGAGGTTCATAACCTATCGTGTTGACATATTTTGTGCCCATTCCAATTAAAGTTGGCTTTGCATATGAGTTCTTAGAGTTCTCAATTGGTTGCACAAAAACGTGGAAGCAATGGCAGGCCCTTGAGCTGCTAGGTGGCAACAAATTAAGATTGCGTTTAGTCCATATGAGTTTGGATTTGTCATTATCCTTGTCTTGTGACTATGGTTTTGACAATTCACATGGATAAGAACACATACCCCATTAAATCTAAGTGCCATAAGGTTTCTCTATGATTCATGAAAATGATGGTGAGGAAACACTTTCACTAAGTAGATTTTAGCTAGATAGCAATTGTGATATTTGCATTCTCAAAGTCGTTAGTGGAGCGTGTGTGGTTTAGCGGCACACTAACATGGACTTGTGAGAAGTGGCAAAGGTCTAAACAATCAAGACTATGATTACGACATCCCTTTTCATAATTCTTAAAATTGCTTAGACACACCTATGAGCTATCTAAGATAAGGTGTATGATTATGATAAAGTTTTATCAAAGCAATCTAGTATCAGAAATCTGAACTTTGGTAAGAAAGTCAATAAAGTATTGATTTCTAGAAGTCCAGCTGATTTCTGAGTACATGTCAAAGCTAGTGGGAACATAAGTGTTATGCTAATAATCATCATGTTATTGGGAGCATGATAATTATCATAAAGGTTGCAAGTTAGCAATGTTAATTATAGAAAACAAAAGGTTTCAATTGGGAAAGAGTTGTTTTGCTATAATTAAGGGAGAGGAAATTATACTTCATCTCAAATCTAAAAGCTTAGATTGAGGTTTTAATCGTATTTAGTCAAGCATATATATGAATTTCATGTTGGAATGACTCAACATAACGAAATTCTGTATATGGGTCTATTATTTGCGTTCTCAAATTCGATTATGATTACGACATCCCTTTTCATAATCTGAGTTATGAGAACTTGGCAAATAGAAATGGAAATGTTATAGCAAAAGACTGGTTTAGTCTTTATGTGAGACATCATGAATCGTGTCCCATATGCTTTGAATATAGGATCGATTACATGTGTTATATTCATCCTTTCTAAAATTTTCCAAAATGCTTGGGGCATTAAGAAGGGAAAAGGTCTAGAATTAGATATGACTAAAAGGATTAAAAAATTGTCGAGGACAATCTAAGGTTTACCAAAGATTGGTTACTCATATTGACATAATCTATAAGGATGCAACTCTTGTTCAGAAGTGATAGTTAAAATGGAATCTGGAAATGTTTCGAAGTTAGAAATTATTCAATCTGTGTAAGATTAGGAAACTTATATGCAAGAAGGATGTTTCCAAGGAGCTGATCTCCTTTGGAATGCTCTGTAATGTTTATTGTCAAGTCTTTGCGACTTTGTGCATAATCATTACAAGAGGATCAATGCATATAAGTTTAGAATCTAACAGATTTCAGTAAATGGCATGAATTTGGAATTCTTGCATTTGCAGTAAGGATTTGGGACTGTGAAAAGTGGATCATTGGAGTTATGTTCAATTGATCTATTTCACAAAGTAAAGATCATAGACAAACATAATATGCATACTTGGTGTATGGCATGACTAGTGTTTAGAAAACATAGTGTACATGCTTGGAGCATGGTACAACTAGTGTTTTAAATTCAAGAATAAAGTTGATAGCTGAAACAGTATATAATGAATAATGTGTAATCATATGGTGATAAATAAAAGGTGTTTTATTTATGTTCATAGGTTTTGACACCATATTGGATTCAATTATTATTGTGTTTCACTTTGCATGTTTTAACTTCCTGAATAACTAGGTCATTGTTTTGGATGACTAAGTTATTCAAACCATCCACAGTCGGTCATATGTTGGAAGTAGATATGAATTAAGACTGTCATGGGTTGGCTTGTAGAGGTCTAAGATGTTGGACAAAGGGATACAACACTCATGAGTGTTCATAAGTTCTGAGTATTGGATTCAACCCGCGCTCATTGGAATCACTTCATGGATTTTATCACGAGTGATCATGAGACGATAATATCTTATATTCTTCAAACCTAGAGATATGAGTTGTTACTATGAGTTGGTTGTACATTGATTGCACGAAAACGCATTTGGTAAATCGGTGTTATAAAACGTGCCTTTGTGTATGATTCAACAAGTAGTAGAACAAGCCATAGGAGTCGAAGTTTATCCATTCCTTTTACCTTCGGGATAAAAGCGATATATGTGGGCCCCTCGATGATTTGGTGATGACAAATGTAAGTGCTCGGCCGGGCCAGGACTGATTTGATTTGTTCAATTAGTCAGTCGTGATAAATCGGAAATCGGGAAACAACAAATGGACAGGGAGAATGATTATAATCCGTGTCTCAGTCCATATGATATCTATAATGGAGGAATATATAATCCATTATCTAATGGACAAGTCATTGACAAAGGTCAGAGTTCGACAGAAGCTTTTGAGAGCTACGATTTCCAGTCAGTTCTTGAAGTCATACGCAATAATAGTTTTAGACTTATCCAAGTGGCAGACTGTTGGATTAATGTCTAAGTCCATAACTATAATTGGTAAGACTTGACCCGACCCGGCATGGTCCATTTGGGTTGCATGGCATCATGCATTTGGATAGACTATAATGAGAGAAATAACACTTAAGGTTTGTTAATATATTATAAGTTCTAATATATTAATAAGATTATTTAATTAGTATTGATCAAGAATTAATCTAGGATTAATTAAGTGATCAAAATAAGACTAATTAAATATATGGGTAGATTGTGTAAATCATCCATACTTGTATAGTCGGCTAAGACTCCATGGATTATCAAGTTGGGCTAAAACCCATAGGATGCTCCATGGTGTATTTGAACCCGTGGATCCAAGGAAATGGAAAGCCATGACAATTAGGGTTTACCCTAATTATGACACTATATAAAGATCACACTCTTGGGAAAAATCGGTCACTATGTGAGAATAGAAAGGGCTAGCCGATTTTATGAAGTGTTCCAATTTCTCTCAAGTCATTCCATTTGTATTTGGTGTTGTGTGAGCCATTTGAGGTGTCACACTTGGGGCACTAGGCACTCAACTTTATGATGACTTTCTACATCAAAGAGGTATGTAATTCTAACTTGATATATTCATATGAATCATCTTATTATGCTAGTTAGGATGAATACCTTGGAAAGTTCATATTTGCATGTATAATAGAGAAAACATATATCCAAGGTATTTAGGGTTGCATGTATACTTAGGAGTGTTAGAATGCTCAAAACCCAACATCACCAACTTCTAGATCTAGACTATATGATGCTCAAAGTGTAACAGCCCGGAATTTCAAATATTGATATAATTATGATTTTGGGGGTGTTTTAAGAGGGGACTCGGCGAGTTGGAGCCTAGACTCGCCGAGTAGGATCGCAGACCGGGTCGCGGGTTCGCGACTGGACTCGACGAGTCCGATATGGACTCGGCGAGTCTACGCTGTTTAGCGAAAACCCTAACCGTTCAGGTTTGGGTCGTATATAACGCACTTTATGCCGTCATTGTCCGTCTTTTAGTCTTCTGAGAAGAACCCTAAGCGGCCGTGGGCATCTAGAGCAAGATTGAAGGCCATTGGTGATTTGAAGAAATTGTGGTGCAAGGAGGAGGGGAGTCTTGGCTAAAGGAACTGCAAGGGGTTCGAATTCTGAGGTTTGGGGACACAGAGAGTGCATTATTCAGGTAATATTTCGGATCATTTCTGTTATATTGATGTGTGTATGGATCTAGGGTTTATGGAACCCATTTGGTGATTAGATGGATTATTGCCTTGTTACCCAAACGACTATAACCCTGTATTAGGACCTTAGAGGTCCAGAAGGTCCCATGCTTGTGTATTTCGGGACGATACTTATCTCAGGAAGCAGTTTGATCGACTGCATGGCATGGACTCGACGAGTCCGATGAACAGACTCGGCGAGTAGCTTGAAGAATAATTGGGACTCGTCGAGTTGTTCTTCAGACTCGGCGAGTTGAGTCGGGGTGGCCCCGCGATTCTTCCAGGAGGAACTCGTCGAGTAAAAAGGGGATACTCGACGTGTAGAAAGGGAATCTTAAGGAATCGGTGAGTCAAGGGCGAGTGGACTCAGAGTCGTTGAACTCGGCGAGTCTTGGGGTGACTCGGCGAGTTAGGTCGCAGGTTAAGTGAAGTTCTGAGTATGGGGACTCGGCGAGTCACAGGGTTGACTCGACGAGTAGGGTCAGTCAGGGGTTGACTTTGACCTTGTCTTTGACCAAGGATTGACCAGTGGTTCCAGGGGTATTCTGGTAATTGTTGTTTATTGTTTGAGTTCAGTGCATTGGTGACTGTCCAGAGGTGGAGATCGTATCAGTGATCGAAGCAGCTTGAGCTATCTGTTCAGTCGGCAGTTTCGAGGTGAGTTATCCTCACTATATCGCTAGGGTTTATGGCACCAATGCCAACCCTTTTATGGGATGGAAATCCGGGTAGTTGTCAGTTGTTATATGTTATGGGCCGGAAGGCATTACTATGTGGACCGGAAGGTCATGGCCTGGAAAGGCGTATGTATGCATTTAGTATGTTGACTGATTCATAGGGTAATGTTATGCTAGTGACCGGCCAGACCGGTATCTTGTTTAGAGTAATGCTATGATATGTGATCTGTTGATCGATTGTTGTCTATGAACTGCTATATGATTATTATTGTTATGTTATATATGCATTTTATGCTTATGGGCCGGAAGGCGATATTTTATGGTCCGGAAGGTAATATGTTGTGTGATGGACCGGAAGGTCAGGGCCTGGAAAGGCGTATATGTGGTTGGTATTCTGGGGGGTATCTCACTAAGCTTTCGGGCTTACAGTTGTGGTTTTATGTTACAGGTTCTCAAGAGTCTGTGGCAAGGCAAAGGTGTGATCGTACCGTTCCTCGCGTTGGTGTTTTATGAATTGAACCTGGGAAATACTCTGTTAAATAATGTATTGAAAACCTTTTTGTAACAACATTATTAAAATGAGTGGCTTTTGAAAAGTTTTAATTGTTTTGAAATTTTGGATGTTACAAGTTGGTATCAGAGCCTTGGTTTGAGTGAATTGGGGAAACATTCGTGTGACTCCAGTCTCAAATCGAGGAGGATTTTAAAATGAGAAATTAAAATGGTTTTCAGATTTGGTAAAAGGAGGACGCGGAGGTACGATCAGCCGGAGCCAGTAAGTAACCCCAAGATACCATACATGATATTTGTTTATTTGAGCTTGATAGAACAGCATGCTAGAGTTAGGCTAGGGATCTTCAGGAATTCATGATAATGTTGCCTGATATGTGATGCCTGTAGCCTAGGGTCCCTTATGGGATGTTCTCAGTGTTCCTCTAGGGGTGAGGGTTGATAGTAGTTATGCATGTTCCCTAGGGTATTGTGGTAGTACTTCATACAAATATGGGTAGGTGTGGAAGGTAGTATGGGCCCGCACTACTGAAAGCACAGGACCCATACGCGTATGAGGGAAACCATGATCTCTAGGGTAGGGTTGCGAGAGTTGGGTCCCAGGATTTTGGGAAGTGTCTGAGATTGGTAGGGTGTCTTCATTATGGAGATCTCGAGGCATGATGATAGTGGATCCGGATCAGGATCGGAGCTGGAGAGCGAGTTCCGGGTGAATCGGTGCCGTCGGAGGTTATCGATCGGACGAGCACGAGCGAGCGGGATGCGAGGATTCGCGAGATCCTGCGTGAGGAGGTTGCTGCATTGTTATGGGCTGAGTTGCCAGAATGGTTTGGGTCGATCAGGACCGCCATGGTTGAGTAGTTTGATGAGCGATATGCGGCTCTCGCAGAGACGGTTGCCGCGGCGGCTACAACGGCTGTAGCAGCGGCGAGGGGAGGAGCTAGTCGGGGTTTTCAGTATCGGGACTTCTATTATATGAAGCCTCCCACATTCGATAGGGTTCAAGACCCGATTGTTGCTATGAGATGGTTATCAGACGTGGAGGGGTATTTCTCCACGAGTTTATGCCCTGCTGATCAGAGGGTGAGGTGTGCTCTGAACCTGTTGAGGCTAGGAGCGAAGGATTGATGGAGATTGACTATGAGGTCATTTTCCGATGCGCAGAGGGCTGCGGTTTCATGGGATCAACTCAGAGATATGTTCAGTACTCGCTATGTTCCGCGGGATGAAAAGGAGAAATTGGCTCGGAAGTTCCTTGAGCTGAAGCAGGATTTAGAGTCGGTGACTGAGATCACCAGGATGTTTATTGAGAGGGCGATGTTTTGCCCTGAAGTTCGCTTCGGAGCAGGCTTAGATGTCCTGATATCTGAGTATGCTCAAGAGAGATATCAGACAGTTCGTGTCTGCGTGGAGGTGTGAGACCCTGTTGGAGTTGCAGGAGGCCGCCATGTGGCGTAAGTTAGAGGTTGAGTTACAGTTGCGTGAGCTGAGGCAGGCCCCGATGCAGTCGCAGTCGGCGCCGAAACGGTCCAGGACCGTAGATGTTAGAATGGGGGATCGGAGCGGCCACACTTGTGGGAAGTGTGGGAGGGATGGCATCGGAGCTTGTTGGTCCGGTGGTGCATGCCGCAAGTGCGGAAAGGAGGGGCACGGTGCACGGGATTGTCGGCAGTCAGTGCCAATTCGGGATTTGAGGATTTGTTATCAGTGTCGGCAGGTTGAACATTTGAGGGTCAACTGTCCACAGCTTTCTGCAGGACCGGTGCAGGCTCTAGCACCGGCCACCTCGAGGAGTTCAGGAGGAGGACAGGACGGAGCGGAGCCCTAAGGGCTCAGGGTCGTACTTATCGGCTTGCGGCAGAGGGAGGCGGAGCAGTGCCGGAGGTAGCTGCGGGTATGAGGCTTTCTTGATGTCTTGATTGCCTTGCGTTGATTGTGGTGTATTGTTCGTGTTGGTATCTTGTGTGGATTTCGATGCGGTATTCGTTATTTCGCGGGTTGGGCATGGTTATGGATTGGTACTTCAGCTTTTCGCTTTGACAATCGTTGTTCCCTGATGGGTTGGTATGGTTATAGTTTGGTGTTTTGGTGCCGGTAGCCTCGTGCGGTTTTCGATGTGGTATTCATCCTTTGGCAGGTTGTGGGTTTGGTTACGGGTTATTGTTGGGAATTCCGTTGGTTATCGTTCGTGAGGGTTGTTAGTGGAGATGCGGCACTGGGTTGAATGTCGGGTAGCATCTGCAGTCGTAGAGTGGATAATTGAAAGACCGGATTCTTTTGAGTGGATTGATCAGGGAGGAGATGTGTTTTGCTGAGGGTTGCTTATGCTGGTGGGAAGCAGTCAGTGTGTAAATGTTCTCTTTATGCAGGATTGTTCTGAAAGGTCATTAATGACGGTCGGTGGCAGTTAGTCAGTGTTTTAGTGGGGGAGAATTGGAGAATTCTCTAGGAGATCGATGAGTATGTGAGGGTGCTTAGTTGTTGGGATTCAGCAGTGTTTGTCAGCTCAGAGTATAGGCCGACGAGAGCGGGTGTCGGGTATGCGGGGCGGGATACAGACCTAGGGCATTTGATTGTGGAGGCTTGAGAGGAGGCCGGGATCAAGCTTGAGTAAGTAATCGGGGTTATACGATCAGCGTATTGGTATGTTTGAGGTACGTGATGGGTTGTACTGTATTAATCCCACGGGATTATGTTGTGCATGTTTCTAGAGCTGGAACCGGAAGGTTCCCAGAGTTAGAACCTGAGGGTTCGCAGAGTTTGGGTGTACGGACCCACAGAGATATAGCCTCGAGTGGCTAGTATGTGTTATGAGAGTCGGTCCAGTCATGCTGGAGACTCTGTTGGTATTGCGGGATCAGTTTGAGGTTGCGGATTGTGTATGTTGCAAGGTGATTGCATTGGAAGGTCTGGCCCCGGGTTAGTGATCTTGTTTAGCTGAGGCAGTGATTTTGATGAGTGGAGAGAGTGCATGGGATTGAGAGCCCCTGCAATGAGAACCAGAGTATGTGAATAGCAGTTACGCAAAAAGGGTGGTGTCGATTGGGGCAAGCACCGTCGCACCGGTTGGAGTGGCATTATGGCCAAGAGGGTCCCTTGGAAGGAAAAGAGAAAGGTGTGTAACTCCGAAAGGGAGTGCAAGTTCACGAGAATGAAAGCTGCAGAGCAGAGTTATGGTTAGAGTATTTCGAGTATGGCTTCGAGCATCGTGTTCGCGGCAGCGAAGTAGGAACCCATCCGGTTTGGGGATGTCTGTTGAGGCTCGGAAGGGATGCAGGGGGAGAGAGAATCTTAAATTCTCAGTGTGATTCTGATCAGAGTGTAGGGTGGATGTAGTGGTTCATCTTGGGAGATGTTCGAGGATATCATCAGTGTATCGGGTCTTCTAACCTGCGGGTGTTGGGGTTAGTTCAACATGTGTATGTGATGACAGGAGGAGAACTTGTGAGAGTTGCTCTGAGAGTGAGAATGGATCTCTCAGTCGGTCCGGAATGGACGAAGTGGGCTTTGGATCGGGGATCCGGTGATTCATGGTTTCCTAACCCTTATGGGTCGAGTGATTGTTGAGATTTTGAGCAGAGTTGCATCTTGGGTAATTCTTGGTTACAGAGAGTGATGTGCAGTACAGAGATCGTGCTTCGGTCAACAGAGCAGATTCGACAAAGCCAACAGGAAAGTTATGCAGACAGACGTCGGCCCGAGCTTGAGTTTCAGGTCGGTGACTTCGTTCTCCTGAAGGTCTCTCCTTGGAAAGGAGTGATTCGATTCAGGAAGAGGGGCAAGTTGGGGCCCCGGTATATTGGACCATTTCGTGTGATTGCAAGGATAGGCCGGGTAGCCTATCGGTTGGAGTTGCCAGCGGAGTTGAGACAGCTCCACGATATTTTTTCATGTGTCGCAATTAAGGAAGTATATAGCCGATGAGTCGGCAGTGGTTCCATTAGAAGACATTCAGGTAGATGCAAGCCTGAATTACACCGAGAAGCCAGTGGTCATCAGAGAACGGAAGATCAAGGTTCTGAGGAATAAGGAGATACCTTTGGTATTAGTTCAGTGGCAGCACCGGAGGGGAATCGGAAATGAACTGTGATCTGGAACGTGATATGTGGGAGCAGCATCCGGGGCTATTTTTCAGAGTGAGACTTCGAGGGTGAAGTCTAGTTCTAGTGGGGGAGAGTTGTAACAGCCCGAAATTTCAAATATTGATATAATTATGATTTTGGGGGTGTTTTAAGAGGGGACTCGGCGAGTTGGAGCCTAGACTCGCCGAGTAGGATCGCAGACCGGGTCGCGGGTTCGCGACTGGACTCGACGAGTCCGATATGGACTCGGCGAGTCTACGCTGTTTAGCGAAAACCCTAACCGTTCAGGTTTGGGTCGTATATAACGCACTTTATGCCGTCATTGTCCGTCTTTTAGTCTTCTGAGAAGAACCCTAAGCGGCCGTGGGCATCTAGAGCAAGATTGAAGGCCATTGGTGATTTGAAGAAATTGTGGTGCAAGGAGGAGGGGAGTCTTGGCTAAAGGAACTGCAAGGGGTTCGAATTCTGAGGTTTGGGGACACAGAGAGTGCGTTATTCAGGTAATATTTTGGATCATTTCTGTTATATTGATGTGTGTATGGATCTAGGGTTTATGGAACCTATTTGGTGATTAGATGGATTATTGCCTTGTTACCCAAACGACTATAACCCTGTATTAGGACCTTAGAGGTCCAGAAGGTCCCATGCTTGTGTATTTCGGGACGATACTTATCTCAGGAAGCAGTTTGATCGACTGCATGGCATGGACTCGACGAGTCCGATGAACAGACTCGGCGAGTAGCTTGAAGAATAACTGGGACTCGTCGAGTTGTTCTTCAGACTCGGCGAGTTGAGTCGGGGTGGCCCCGCGATTCTTCCAGGAGGAACTCGTCGAGTAAAAAGGGGATACTCGACGTGTAGAAAGGGAATCTTAAGGAATCGGTGAGTCAAGGGCGAGTGGACTCAGAGTCGTTGAACTCGGCGAGTCTTGGGGTGACTCGGCGAGTTAGGTCGCGGGTTAAGTGAAGTTCTGAGTATGGGGACTCGGCGAGTCACAGGGTTGACTCGACGAGTAGGGTCAGTCAGGGGTTGACTTTGACCTTGTCTTTGACCAAGGATTGACCAGTGGTTCCAGGGGTATTCTGGTAATTGTTGTTTATTGTTTGAGTTCAGTGCATTGGTGACTGTCCAGAGGTGGAGATCGTATCAGTGATCGGAGCAGCTTGAGCTATCTGTTCAGTCGGCAGTTTCGAGGTGAGTTATCCTCACTATATCGCTAGGGTTTATGGCACCAATGCCAACCCTTTTATGGGATGGAAATCCGGGTAGTTGTCAGTTGTTATATGTTATGGGCCGGAAGGCATTACTATGTGGACCGGAAGGTCATGGCCTGGAAAGGCGTATGTATGCATTTAGTATGTTGACTGATTCATAGGGTAATGTTATGCTAGTGACCGGCCAGACCGGTATCTTGTTTAGAGTAATGCTATGATATGTGATATGTTGATCGATTGTTGTCTATGAATTGCTATATGATTATTATTGTTATGTTATATATGCATTTTATGCTTATGGGCCGGAAGGCGATATGTTATGGTCCGGAAGGCAATATGTTGTGTGATGGACCGGAAGGTCAGGGCCTGGAAAGGCGTATATGTGGTTGGTATTCTGGGGGTATCTCACTAAGCTTTCGGGCTTACAGTTGTGGTTTTATGTTTCAGGTTCTCAAGAGTCTGTGGCAAGGAAAAGGCGTGATCGTACCGTTCCTCGCGTTGGTGTTTTATGAATTGAACCTGGGAAATACTCTGTTAAATAATGTATTGAAAACCTTTTTGTAACAACATTATTAAAATGAGTGGCTTTTGAAAAGTTTTAATTGTTTTGAAATTTTGGATGTTACACAAAGGACCCTTAAAATCCATAAAGTTGCTAACTTTATGGACACTCTCCACTCAAGCTTGCTTAACCATGAAGAAATGGTACAAAATTCTAGATCTAGCCATATAGTTTAAGCCTTTGACACTTACAAAGGTTCAATAGAAAAAACAGATGATGATGATGATGATGATGATGCTTCTTTGAAAACTCCACCACTAGGACAATTATTTACTTCTTCTCTTCTTCTTCATGCTAGAAAATGTACCGAAAATGACTAAGAATCACTAAGAGGGTTATGATTAGGGTTTCTTGAGGTTAGAGAGTGAAAGAGGATGAGGATGAGCAGCCCTAGCCTCCGCATTCCATTAAATAACCGAAAAATAGGGTTTGGCCATCAGATGTTCCTCACGACGTAACCAATAATGACTCACGTTGTGACACCCTAAGAAATGTGTGCTCACGAGCCAAAGCTGCCTCATGACGTGACGTCCATAACTCACATCGTGACCCACTTCCAAATATAAAATACATGAAATTTAGTACCTTGAAGATCCAAATGTAACAAAAGTAGCAATTTTCAGCTAACTAAAACGACCATTCGTGTAGTTTTGACTTTAATTACACTATTTTGAATTCATTTTTTTTTCAAAAGATACTTATATATCACAAGCAAAAGGTCAGACTTTGTATACTGGTAGGGTGGAGGAAATTGATATGTGCATATCCATACATATAATTGTATATCATATCTTAATATTTTCGTTACTTTTATACCCTTTATAGAACAAAAGGTACTTAATTTGTTATATATTGTGTTGTAGGGTAAAAGATGTGATTGGAGCAGAAAGGAAGCTAGAAGCTAAGGGATTTGATTAAAGATTATTAGATGAAGAAAAATATACCCAACACATCATGGTGACATCACCACGACGTGGTATTTTGACTTTTCCCGATTGACTTCAAAGACTTGCTGAATACGGGATAATCACGAAGATCACGACGTGGTGGTCTGTTTTTTGGGAAAGTATAAATAGATGACATTATCTCCGAATTAGGAACTTTTTGCTGTGAGCTTTGGACGATTTTTGAAGACCAAGGATCTGTATTGAAGCTTGGGAGAGAAGAAATCGGCTGAAGCTTTGGAATTTAGAGTAACAAGGCAAATACTTCTTAATTACGTTTTTACATACTAGATTAATCATGTTTTTGCATATAGAATTCGTTTTTATGACTTTATATGCTGAAATCATTGGCTAAAACCCCATGAATTTCGTTTGGCAAAGATTTACTTGATTATTTGTGGTTTGATTTATGGTTGGATTAAGTTTAATTTGGTTATTTATTTAATTAGCATATTAAAGAACCTCTTTTGATTATGATAACTGTTTTTATCTATTTATTGATGAGTTCAATTTAGTTTGGATGAATATCTTTCTTAATTGAGGTTGAATCTTATGATCCTTGTGGATTGCAAAAATTGTAGGACTAGAGTTTTGGCTAAAACTTAGGGTTAGATAGAAAAGGTGGGTAAATAATTGTGGGAGCTAATATATGATGACCTATCATGTATTGAATTGAATCAATAAACTAATTTGATTAATTACAAGTCTAATTGAACTCGAACCGAACACTAGTAAGCTTGTTATTTATCCGTCTGATCACCGTATAAATGAACTAGTTTGCTATAGGGTTAAGTTAGTGAATATTAACTTGGTCATCTTAGGAATCGGTAACTAATTGAACATTAATCCATTGCACTTCCATAAATCAACCATAATAGCATGTAAATTGAAGATAAACGAAAGTCTCTCGAATACATTAGTTTAAATCATCTCTTTTTCTTCCTTGCTTTAGTTTGATAATTGCTTTAGCTAATTGTTAGACTAGCTTAGTTAATTAAGTTTTTAGTCTTGCAAAACTAGAGAAAAAAACATTTTTCTTATTTCCTTATTAATTTTGTTAGTAGTTGGTAAAAATTAGCTAGTATTACCGTTCCATGCGTCCGATACCTGTCTATTGAGTTATACTATTTACAACAAGGTACACTGCCTTAAGTAGAAAGTAGTTACATTGGTAGGATAAACTGTTGCGTAATTATTTTCCATGTCAAGTTTTTGGTGCCGTTGTTGGGAAGCGGTCTAATTTTAATTACTTTTAATCTAGTATTTTATTAGGATTTTGCTTCTATTTGTTTTTAAACTTTATTTAGGTTTTTCTTCTTTTTGAATTACCACGACGTGGTAAATAACACCACATCGTGGTGTCGTAACAGTAAACTTTTAATTTCGTTTTTGTTCCTTTTACGCGTTTAATTGTTTGTTTGTAGTTCGTTTATGACCCGTGGATCAAATACACCTTTGATCCCACCACTTGAAGACTCGGAATCAACTTTTCGGAAAAACACGGATAAAACCGTAGGAGAATCTGCAACACCAAAGAAATCACCTTTCAAGAATCTCAAATCGGTT
The DNA here is from genome assembly GCF_051521515.1 of Lactuca serriola. NCBI lineage: Eukaryota > Viridiplantae > Streptophyta > Magnoliopsida > Asterales > Asteraceae > Lactuca > Lactuca serriola. The sequence goes on from NC_136410.1 coordinate 108,716,572, forward strand.
TTCAGCAAGAGGAGGGGAAAGCAAGTGGGAGAATCAAGCAAAACACCAAATATCGAAAGCTTAGAGAACAAACCAACGCAAGAGGACTTCGTGTACAAAAAAGAAGAGGAAGAAAGTGACTATGAATCGGAAAAAGGAAGCAAGCAAGAAAGAGAACCCGAAAACATCATGGCAGACATTGCCGACATTTCCATGAAGGCATACAAGAAAAGAATTTGTGACGTCACCGGACCGGGCCATTTGCAACCCACCATACCAGCCACTGCCACATTTGAACTGAAGGAGCACATCCTTGATGCACAAAAGGAGATTAAATTCACCGGAAAAGATCATGAAGATGTATACAAGAATCTTGATGAAGTCAACCATATCACTGACTACTTCAACATTCCAAATGTTCCATGAGAAACGGTGTTGTTGCAAATGCATCCGGTCACTTTCAAGGGAGCTGCAAAGGATTGGCTAAAGGAACTTCCATCAGACGCGATCACTACATGGGCAAAAATGCGGGAGGAATTTTTGGGACAATTTTGCCCACCATCCAAGGTGGCTAAGCTCATAAAGGTCATTGCTAATTTTGAACAAAAAATGGGGGATTTGCTATTTGAAGCATGGGAGCACTACAAGGGTCTACTTCGAAATTGCACCCAAAACAACTTAAATATGCAACAAGAAGTTTCAATCTTTTACGATGGGGTGAATGTCACTACAAGGCAACTCATTGACTCTCAAGGACCCTTAACAAAGAAAAATCCCGCAGAAATCAAGGAGCTGATTGAAATTTTTTCTAAACACTCTAGAGAGTATCATAACCCGCGAAATGAGGTAACAAGGGGGTCAGAACATTCAGCTTCGGAAGATATGTCGGTGGTTTTAGCAATGTTGCAAAACATGGATAGGAGGATGACTATGATGGATCAAACAATCCATGTTATAAGAGTTAGGTGTGAAAACTGTAACGGGCCACATTTGAATAAAGAATGTGATCTTAATCAAAATGGAAACCAAAAGGTTCAAGCTTTCTACTCGAGTGGTGATCGATTTGATGAAAATTGGAGAAAGCCCAAGAAGAAATGGTTATGATGAGTTCAAAAAGCCAAAGAAGAGAAGTATGAACAAAGAGGAAGAGGCTTTTACCAACGAGAGGAACCAACTCCAGAAAGAAACCCGATTTCGAGTCAATGCTTACCCGCTTTGCGGCTGCATCCGAAAAAAGGCACGAGGAACCGAAGCAGCAATTAGAGAACCACAAACTTTAATCAGGGATCAGCAAGCTCTACTCAGAAATCAATAAGCTTCAATCCTGAACATTGAAAAACAACTTGGGCAACTAGCTAAGCAAATCAATAAAAGACCACTGGGAGGACTTCCTGTAAATACCGAACAAAACCCGAAGGGAGCTCAAATCCAAGTCGTAACGACAAGAAGTGGGAAAATTATTACTCAGCTGACTCTCACTGACAGAAACAACATGGATGTTAAGCAGGAAAGTCGAGAAGAAAGTCAAAGGAAAGAAAATGAAAAGCGCCACGACGTGGTGCTGAAGCAACGACGTAGGCAGAATCTGAAAAGAAAAATTATGAACTCGTTAAGCCATACCGCCCACCGCTACCTTTCCCGGGTAGAGCAATCCAAGAAAAGAATGCAGAAGACTACTGGAATTTCTTAGATGATATCAAGTCCTTTGAAACATTTCGTTCCTTGAATCCTTGGCTCAAATGCCAAAATATGTTAAGTTTCTCAAGGACCTCCTAACAAACCGCAAGAAATTGGAGGGATTATCTAAGGTGGTACTAAATGAGACTTGCTCTGCTACAATGCTAAACATGCTACCAAAGAAGATGGGTGATCCAGGAAGCATAACTTTACCATGCCAATTCGAGAATCTAGCCGCTAGTCATGCTCTAGCCGAATCGGGAGCAAGTGTTAATTTGATACCTTACTCGTTTCGAAAAGCTTGATCTCGCTGAACCAAGTCTGGTCCGCATGGTCATTCATTTGGCAAATTAAGACAATGACCTTTCCAAGTGGTATATGTGAAGACTTACAAGTAAAAGTTGACAAGTTTGTTTTTCCCGTGGATTTTATTGTTCTAGACATGGAGGAAGATGAACATGTCTCAATCATTCTTGGAAGGCCCTTCTTGAGCACCACCTGTTCCTTATTCGATATTAGAGAGTCTAAACTCACTCTCCGAGTTAGAGAAGAAGCGGTCACATTTGGAGTTAATCGAGCAATCTAACACTCAAGGATAAGTGACGATACGGTTTTTTCAGTCGATGTGTTTGATGAATTACTTGAGAAAGAGCTTAAAGGTTGGAAAGAAAATGAAACTGAAGGGTATATGATGCTAAAAGAAGGAGATTTTGATGTCGAACTTGACATACAAGAATTAGAGAAATTTCTGGAAGAAAGCGAGTACAATGAAGTGGTAAGAGGAGTCAAAGAAACACCACGATGTGGCACTGACACCAAGACGTGGTCAACCAAATTTTCTCGATCAGACGTGAAAAACATCGACACCACGACATAGCAGAATGCCCACGTCGTGGTCATTGACGAAAAACCGAAAATCGAGCTTAAGGCTGTGCCAGAACATTTGGAGTATGCATTTTTGGAAGAAAGACAACAAAAACCAGTCATCATAGCTTCTGATCTCGCATAACATGAAAAAGAAAGCCTAGTGGAAGTACTAAAGAAAATACAAAATGTCACACCCCCAAACCGAGATGACGGAAACATTCTGGGGTGGAGGATGTCATGTACAATATCACAACAATTCACAATAGTAAAACAAGCAACAACATCCATTGCATTAATAATATATTTAATACATGTGTGTTCTTTGTATAGTTGTATGACACCAAAAATGTATAGCAAAAATAAAAGATGAGTCTTGAACATGCTCCATCTTCTAAAAACTTTTGCTCGTGTACTTATCTACTGGTTCCCTGAGAATACAAGTTATTTTGAAAAGAGAGTATCAACATTTAAGTTGGTGAAGTGTCAAAGTGTTTGTATTTGCTTCATGTAAATGTTAGTATACTTCTAAGAAAATCCTATATTTTCTAATAAAAATGAAAAGTAGTCTTTTACCTAAGATCCAATTGTTTGTATGTTTGTTCCCTTGTAATAGTGTAAAATGTATGTTTGTACTTGAAATAGTACAAAATGTATGTTTTCCAAATTTGTAAACTATCTTTACTAGAAAAATAGTATGCATTGCTCATGTGAGAATATCATTGTATGCATGTAATGGAAAATGAAGATTTACAGTAGTATTGTTTAAAATACACTACTGATGAATTAACTGCCTTGAAACTGAATCGGTTAATCAAGGTTTTAATGTGATTAAGGTTATAACCATGCTTGATTGACTAGTATAAAAACACGGCGTTCTTCAGGTATCGAAAATGATATGACATTTGTCACCCGTAGACCTACAAGTCTCACTGTAGCTAGCAGCAAGGTGTGGGATGGTCAGTCCCGTATATATCTATACACAAACTCATGCTCTTCCTCTAGGAGACTCTGGTTATAAAACATGACTTAGCAAGGATATTTCTAAGTACATGAAATAGTATTTCACATTCTAGTTTACTTTTTCACGTATAGTATGTAAGTTCCTTCTTGTTCTTGTAAATAGATAGTGTACTTCGTAATGAGATGTAGTAGTGTGTATGTATTGTTTCTCTGGTCTAGAAAATAATATGAATTGATTCTTTAAACTATACCTATTATAGTTTACTAGTATGTTTTGTTTGAACTGTAAATGATTTGGAGAAAAGACTCAATTTCCCAACATATGCAACTGAGTTAAGTATGTCCTTGAAAATGAGATTTAATATTCATGTATATATTTAGCATGTATAATTATGATTAAGCCGACAGTCGAACAAGTGATCCTACCCTAAGCCCACAACCAAATAAGGAATAAGAGTTACGGTATTTAGCAATAGTCCTAAGTCCATTAAAGCATGATTATACATGAATATACAAACGAATTTGATTTGATATAAACAGAAATCTAAAATAGTTTAAAAGAGTTTGAAAATGATTTTTAACAATATTTATAAGCATAAGAAATTCTTTTGTTTGTTTTTCCCACATGTAAGTGTTAACACAGTTCTATTGTGTTTAGCTTGTAGCCCCCCCTCCCCCCCCCCCCCCCAACAAAAAAAACATTGAAAAAGGTAAATTGTAAGGGTATGAACTCACCTTATGCGAGTGATTCTTTTGAAGGTTCGATATAGGGCGTTTGTTTCCCCGAGTTAGTTCCTGTGAAAAAACGAGTCCTAAATGCATTTCACGTAATATATATGTATACAATTAGTGAAAATAATCACATGTATGATAAGAAAATAGACAAATTCGTAAGTTTCACTTACAAATAAGAGTGTTAGAAGCGATTTCGAAAGGATGCAATGAGTTTTTGGCCAGCCCTTTGGGTTTTCGGTCCAATGAAGATCTTGGTGTTCTTGGTGAAACCAAGGAAATTCAAGGGTTTTCAGTTGAGGATCTTTATGATATGAAGAAAACTTGATGTTCTAAGCAAGATCCGGAAGAGATTCAAAGGATTTTCGGATGATAGTTGAGAGAGAATGAGGGTTTTCGGTTGATGACTTGAGAGAAAAGGGGGGTGTTTTCAGTTAGAAGAGTAGAAGTGAGGGAGTGATTTCGGTTCCCCCATATGAATAAGGTTGAAATCGTGATGGGGCACATGCATTGATTTGAGAACCGATAGGATAAGACCAAGGTTTACGGCCGGAAACCGAGGGTTTGCAGTCAGAAGAGAGTTCTTGTCCGAAAATGGAAGGTTCGCACCTTTGCGGTCCGAAGAGTGTTTGCGGTCCGAAGCCTTCAAGCCAAGCGAGGGTTCACGGTTTAAGCAATTCACTTCCACTTTAAGCAATACTTCTAGTAAAAGGTTTTAAACACATATATAATTTAAATCTAACTTAGTAAAATATATCAAAATAAGAAGTTTGACTTTGGTTGAGTTTTACAATATTGAAATTAACGCGTTGTCACACAAAATGCTATAGCACGGAAGATTATCAACATCAAAGGCATTAGTCCCGCATACTGTTCTCACAAAATAAATTTAGAAGAAGGGTTAAACTAGTGGAACAACGCCAAAGAAGACTAAACCCGAATATGTAAGAGGTAGTGAAGAAAGAGGTGCTAAAACTTTGGATGTCGGTATTATATATTCAATATCCGATAGCCCATGGATAAGTCTGGTGCACGTGGTACCCAAGAAAAGGAGGAATGAAGGTGGTCACCAATGAAGAAAATGAGCTAATTGCAACAAGAACGGTAACCAGATGGCACGTGTGCATCGATTATCATAGGCTAAATGATGCTACATTCAAGGATCACTTTCCTTTACCATGTATTGATGAAATGATCGAAAGGCTATCCGTTCATCTCTATTATAGTTTCCTACATGGTTTTTCAGGGTACTTTCAAATTCTTATCAACCCACAAGACCAAGAAAATACCACCTTCACTTGCCCAAGTGGGACTTTTGCATATAGACGCATTCCATTTAGGTTATGCAACGCACCAGCTACATTCCAAAGGTGCATGATGGCCATCTTCCACGACATGATTGAAAATTTTATGGAGGTTTTCATAGACGACTTCTCGGTTTTTGGTTCCTCTTTTGAAGATTGCCTTTCCAACCTTGATCTAATGCTAGCACGATGTGAAAAGACCAACTTAGTTTTAAATTGGGAGAGATGCCACTTCATTGTCAAATAAGGAATTATATTGGGACACAAAGTCTCAAAATTAGGGACAGAGGTGGATCGAGCAAAAGTTGACACTATAGCCAAGTTGCCACCTACAACTAATGTAAAAGGGGTGATAAGCTTTCTAGGAAATGTAGGATTTTACCGCAGATTCATCAAAAACTTCTCGAAAATCTCAAGGCTATTTACTCAACTTCTTTTGAAGGATGCTCCATTTGAGTTTTCTAAAAAGTGGCTTGAAGCCTTTTAATTATTGAAAGAGAAATTGACTAGTACCCCTATTATGATCGCCCCAAATTGGAGTCTTCCTTAAGTGCTAATGTGTGATGTTAGTGACTATGCAGTTGGATCTATTCTGGGACAAAGGGTTAACAAGCAATTTCAACCAACATATTATTCAAGCAAGACTCTAAATACGGCTCAAGATAATTATACTACTACTGAAAAGGAGATTCTTGTTGTGGTTTATCCTTTTGACAAATAGGATGCCAAACAAAGATTGATATGTTATGTGTTACTTCTACAAGAATTTGACATAGAGATAAAAGATAAAAAGGAATGGAGAATGTGGCAGCCAACCATTTATCAAAACTAGAAAAACCCTCATTTGGAATAATTGGAAGAAAACAAGATTGGAGATGATTTTCTCGAAGAATATCTTATGGTTATAGCAGGAGAGGTACCTTGGTATGCGGACATAGCTAACTACTTAGCAAGTGATTATCTTCCAAAAGAGTTGACTCGCAACAAAAGAAGAACTTATTTTCCGAAGTCAAGTAGTACTTTTGGTACGAGCCTTACCTCTTCAGAAGTTGCGCGGATGGGATCATACGAAGATGTGTGTTCAGGAAAGAAAGCATAGCGATCTTAAAACATTGCCATAGTGGGCCCACTAAAGGACATCATGGAGCACAATACAAGGCAAAGAAGGTCTTCGATTCCAGTTTTTATTGGCCTTCAATTTTTAAAGATACAACCCTATTTGTCGAGGAATTTGATTCATGCCAAAGGACGGGGAATATTTCCTCCTGAAATGAGATGCCCCAAAATAGCATCCAAGTTTGTGAGATATTCGATATGTGGGGGATCGACTTTAGGGAGAATTTCCCGATGTCTCGTGGGAATAAGTATATATTGGTGGCGGTTGACTACCTGTCTAAATGGGCGGAGGCATAAGCATTACCTACAAATGATGCTCGCGTAGTGGTGCGCTTTCTTAAAAAAATATTCTCAAGATTCAGTGTACCAAAAGCTCAAATCAGTGATCAGGGCACCCACTTTGAAAATGATCAATTGGCAAAGGTTGTACAAAAATATGGTGTACACCATAGATTTGCAACACCATATCATCCACAGACAAGTGGGCAAACGGAGGTAACAAATCGGGCACTTAAAAGAATTCTAGAAAGATCGGTTGGAGGAAACAGAAAGGAATGGTCGGAAAAGCTTAATGATTCACTGTAGGCATTTCGTACGGCCTTTAAGACGCCTATTGGTACTACACCATATAGGTTAGTATATGGAAAGAATTTCCACTTGCCAGTTGAAATCGAACACAATGCATTTTGGGCTTTGAAGACTTGTAACTTTAAAATGGCCGAGTTGCGTACCAACCACTTGTTGCAAATGAATTCCCTTGGGGAATTAACAAATGAAGCATACACTAGCTCATTTATCTACAAAGATAAAACGAAGAAATGGAATGACGCAGGGCTAAGAGGGCACAACGATTTTCAAGAGGGGCAAAAAGTTCTACTTTTTAATTCACGATTAAAGCTTTTTCCCAAAAAATAAAAAACCTGGTGGGATGGGCCCTTCACTGCTAAACATGTTTTCCCACATAGAGCTACTAAGTTGATATCAAGAGATGGAACCCCTTTCAAAGTTAATGGGTATAGAGTGAAGCATTATGAAGAAGGTATGCCAAATGAAGAAAAAGAAGGGGAAATTGTAAAATTTGCACGAGCCGAATCAACGTAAAGCGGGAAGGAACCCGACTCATGATTCCCCAAAAAGAAGTGCTTGTAGGAAGCAACCTGTGGTTTTGAGTTTGAATTTTCTTTCTTGTTCTTTTATTTTTCATTATTTTTGCTTATTTTTGATTTATTTATGCTTTATTTTTGTTCTCTAATTCTGCATTTTTATTTGGATTTCAAAGTGGGGAATAGCATAGAATAAGTGTGGGGTGGTTATTTTTATAAAAAATTAACCAAAATAAGTTTATTTTTTCACCACGACGTGGTAAATTTCACCGCAATATGGAAACTTTCTAGAAAACATTTTCACGAAATTCAAAAATCCACCACGACGTGGTATTGTTTTAGACTCAGTCAATTTAGGGTTTTTAATCTAAGTTAAAACATTTCTTACTTTTCACCACTTATTTCATCTTCGTGTTCTCAGCCCCACAAAGAACTTCCCTCTAACTTTAAATTTATTTGTGTGTTCAAGCAAAAAGGTATGATTTTTATGATATTTCCTTGATTGTAATCGAGTTTAGAGTAGATTCTAGTCCTTCATTTACTGATTTAAACAACATTTAGGGCCGATTTTATGAACTAGGGTTTCGATTTTTGCCAAAATCGGACCCAGTTTTGGATGATTCTACCTTGCATTTTTCGTTAATATACTCGATTACATGGTCTAAACAAACCCTTGACTTGATTCCAGTCGAAAGTGGCCTGATTTTGGTTCGATTATATAGAACACGCGACCAATTCGTCAACCACTGCGATTCGTCGTGGTCGATGATTTTCAACCTAAATTTGCTTATTTTTATCGTTAATGTTGTATATTGTTTCTTCTTTTTTGGTTTCTGTTTATTTTCCAGTCATGGGTAGCCATTCACGCAGAAACCAACCCGGGGGTCGCCTCAACTTTCCATGGTATAATTTCCCGTGGGTTTTTGGTCCAAAAGTACTTGTACAGTGGAATGGGAAGCTAGATTGGATGAAACAGCGAAAGGTACATGTACCTCTTGTTGTTGACTAGGGATGGATCGAGCAAGTTGGATTGTTAGAAAGCATTGAATCGTTTTTGGTTAAGGCTTTTGATGGGATTCACCAGAGGTTTATGTGTGTGGGATGGAAGAGGTTGTTTGAGATCCAATATGTTGTTTACAGGGAGTTGGTTATCGAGTTCAGACACACCCGAGAGCATGTCCGAATCCCTCAAACCAAGGCTCTGATACCAACTTGTAACGTCCCAAAATTCAAAACTAAAAATTTCTTTTAATAAAACATTACTTTAAGCAAATTCATCATTTCAAAACATAAACAGAGTATTAGTTTCCAAAATACATGTTCGTTATCAGAGTAAACATTCCCAAGCTGTCTAATCTATGGTGTGTGTCATGCGATCACCCCGAGCTCTTCCCTCCGCTACTGGAAGTACCTGAAACCAAAACTGAAAACCGTAAGCACGAAGCTTAGTGAGTTCCCCACCCTACCACATACCATGCATAACCACATACTGCACGTACTAGGCCACGCCCGCTATTCTGGGCCTCGCCCCCTACCTCGGGCCTCGCCCGCTACAACGGCCCCGCCTGGCTTCGAGCCCCGCTCGGATACAGATCTGTTTCACTTAGGCCTCGCCCACTAACATATAATAACACATAAACATATCACATCACATTACATAAGCTAAACACATACTAACGGATCTTGTCCTAAGGCCTCGCCTATCTCTGGGCCCCGCCCCTGTCATGCTACTGATGAGTCATGGAACCCCGTCCATACTCCTGTTGATAGTGAGGTACGGGCCCAGCCCATCCTCACTCCTTCCCTAACTTGGGCCTCGCCCCTGATTTGCTGCTACTGAGATATGTAACACCATCCACACTCTGCTATTGGTGAGATACGGGACCTCGCCCACACTCACCTCCCTACCAGGCACATACAAGTATCACACAAACAACAAGTATAAACTATCACATAAACCATTCCTTGGGCACCCGCCCTTTATCATTGGACCTCGTCCCGAATATCTGTAACGACCAAAAATTTCAAAACAATAAAAACTTCTCAAAACAACCCATCTTAATAACGTTGTTACAAAAATATTTTCGATAAATTATTTAACAGAGTATTTCCCAGGTCCATTTCATAAAACACCAACGCGAGGAACGGTACGATCAAGCCTTTGCCTTGCCACAATTTCCTGAGAACCTGAAAACATAAAACCACAACTGTAAGCCCGAAAGCTTAGTGAGATACCCCCAAAATACCAACCACATATACGCCCTTCCAGGACACGACCTTCCGGTCCAAAACATATTGCCTTCCGGCCCATGACATATTGCCTTCCGGCCCATAACATATTACCTTCCGGCCCATAACATATTGCCTTCCTGCCCATAACATATTGCCTTCCGGCCCACAACATAAAAAGCATACATAACATAACAGAACATAGAACAACTATGCATACCGGGTCACACTCCAGACCAAGCAACCGTGCACATAACATATAATCGTATAACAGTTCACAGTCAGCAAATCGATCAACAGATCACATAACATATCATTACCCTAACCAAGACACCAGTCTAGCCGATCACTAGCATAACATCACTCTACGACTCAGCCAACATACTAATTACACACATACGCCTTTCCAGGCCATGACCTTCCGGTCCACATCGCAATGCCTTCCGGCCCACAACATGTAATGCCTTCCGGCCCACAACATATAATGCCTTCCGGTCCATAACGTAATGTCTTCCGGCCCATATCCCGCAACATCATAACAACAGACAACTACCCGGATTTCCATCCGATAAAGGGTCGGCCTTGGTGCCTTAAACCCTATTGATATCGTGAGGATAACTCACCTCGAAACTGCCGACTGAACAGATGACCCAAGCTGCTCCGATCACTGATACGATCTCCACCACTGGACAGCCACCAATGCACTGAACTCAAAACAATAATCAACAATTACCAAAATACCCCTAGAAACCATTGGTTAACCCTTGGTCAAAGACAAGGTCAAAGTCAACCCCTGACTGACCCTACTCGCTGATTCAACCCGATGACTCGCCGAGTTCCCATACTCAGAACTTCACTCAATCTGCAACCTAACTCGCCAAGTCACCCCGCGACTCGCCGAGTCCAACAACTTTGAGTCCACTCGCACACAACTCATCGAGTCATCCCTTGACTCACCGATTCTCGACTCAACCAAAAAATATTGGGACTCTTCGACAAGACTCGCCGAGTCCAAGAACAGACTCGCCGAGTCTAAGGCTATCATCAACCTACTCGTCGAGTTGTTCATACAACTCGCCGAGTTTCAGGTCATCTTCATCCGACTCGCCGAGTTGTTCTTCCAACTCGTCGAGTCCCAGCTCATCTTCAAGCAACTCGTCGAGTTCACCCATGTGACTCGCCGAGTACCACCGGTCTGAATCCATACAGAAGCATTCCAGGCCATGCAATTGATCCAAAACATAGATCTAGCCTCCTACAACTCATCCATCACGTAAAGTGGCAAACTTTACGTGAATCCCAAGAGATCTATGCATTTTGCACATTAGGGCTAAGGTTTGGGGCAAGATAGCTTCATCCAACACTCAATCACAGGGACTTTCCTGCATTCCAACTCTTCTCCATTCCAGATCTGAGGTAGCAACCTCATTTCTAATCTCTAGACTCCAAAATAACCCAAGATAAGTTTCCCTCAAACCCCAAAATGAAGAAACAAGATAACAACAGCCTAGAACGAGATATTACCTCAAAAGAACGCCCCAATCTGCAAGGAAACTCGAATCCAAGCAAAGCCCCTTGCTCCACGCTTTCAAACTCCCAAACTTTCTTCAACAAATACTTCTCCAAGCTCCAATCCACTCAACAATGGCGTTTTCTCACGAAATCACGGTCTCTGGAACTCCAAGGATGATAAAGGGGCTATGAAGGAAACATAATGTTTTTTATATAGGGCTCAACCCCGAGAATTAGGGTTTTCTCTACTCAGTGCCTACTCGCCGAGTCCATCTCACTGACTCGCCGAGTCAACTTCTTAACACGCGACCAATTCGCGACTCTACTCGCCGAGTCCACCCGTGGACTCGCCGAGTCACTCTTTCCCAAACTTACCCTTTTAGCCCTTTAACTCTACTCTTGATATTTCGGGATGTTACAATTCTCCCCCACTTAAATTAGGCTTCGTCCTCGAAGCCTACAGCAACTCAACTCCAGAAATACTCCCACAACGTGCCACCTGGCCTTAATCGAACCAAGTCCCACAAGGCATACCCATCGAAACTCGAACACACTTTCCCTTCCCTTACGGTGTCCTGAGCACCGTCTCGAACCGAGCACCGGCTGCACCCTCTGATAATCACACACAAAATCCGAGAATTACCCTAGATGCAACTCTGCTCCAAATCTCAACAATCATTCGACCCATAAGGGCTAGAAAACCATGAACCATCGGATCCCCGATCCGAATCCCACTCTATCCATTCCGTGACGACGGAAAGACCCATTTTCAATCTTAGAGCAACTCTCACGAGTTCCACTCTTGCAACCGCATGCACATGCTGAACTAGCTGTAACACCCTCAGGTTGGGAAAACCTGATACCCTGATAATACCCTCAAAATCCCCCAGGATAAACCACTAATACATACCCCATACCCTGATCAGAATCACACTGAGAGTCCAAGACTCTCTCCTTGCATCCCTTCTGAGCCTCATGGCTCTACACTTGCGGAATTCCCTCCGCAACCTCAGCAGACATCCCAAACCGGATGAGCTCTTACCCCACTGCCGCAAACACGCTGCTAAAAAACCATACTCGAATTACTCTAATCATAACTCTGCTCTGCCGCTTTCACTTCTGGGAACTTACACTCCCTCTCGGGTTTACACCCCACTCTCTCTTCCTTTACCAAGGAATCCACTCGACCACATTGTCACTCCGACAAGTGCCACGGTGCTCGCCCAATGCTACACCACCCTTTTTAGCGTGTCTGTTATCCATCCAACACACTTACTCTGACCCTCTTCGCAGGGACTCTCAAGCCCATGCACCACCTCAACTAATCAAGATCACCACCCGGGACCAAACCTTCTAATACAATCACTCTGCAATAAACACAATCCATATCCTCGAACCGATCCAACAATAGCTGCAGGGACTTCAGCATGACTGGACCGCCTCGCCAGGCCTTCGGCCTGACTGGTACGCCTACCGGCCTCCAGTCTAACCGGACCGCTCAACTAGCATTCCTCGTCCGAGTCATCTCTCCGGGAAATCCTCCCATGCATACTGCTATAGCCCCCCCCCCTAGGGGTTCCGAACTCTATCTCCACCACACCCAATCGATCCCGGCCTGATCCCAGGCCCTTCACAGTCAAATGCCCTAGGTCTGAAACCCGCCCCGCATGCCCGACACTAGCTCCTATCAGCCTATACTATGGCTGACAGATCACTGCTGAATTCCAGACAGCTCAACAAATTCACATACTCAACGATTCTCCAGAGAATTCTCCAATTCTCCCTCACTTATAGCACTGAACCACAATCATCGGTCGCCATCACCGACCCTCCAGAATAACCCTGCACAAAGAAAACACTGACACGCGGACTGATTCCCACAAGCATAAACAACCTTAACGAGATTTCACATCAACACTGATTAACCCGCTCGAAAGAAACTCAAACTGCATCTAACCTCTCCTTGGAAAGTCGGTGCCACCCGACCTTCAAACCCATGCCAGATTCCCACTAATAACTCTCATGGAAGATAACCAACGAAATTTCTTAAAACAATAACTCATTATCAAACCACAACTTGCAAAACGACGAATACCGCATCGAAACCACACAAAGATACCAGCACACAACAGTTCATCACAATAATCACAAGACAACAAGAAAGAAATATACCCGCAGCTGCATCCGGCACTGCTCTAACCTCCTCCACTGCAAGCTAAAAAGAACGACCCTAAGCCCTTGGGGGCTTCGCTCCACTCAGACCTCCATCCTCGATCCTCGACGTGGCCGGTGCTGGGGCTTGCACCGGTCCGGCAGCAAGCTGTGGACAGTTGACCCTCAAGTGTCCAACCTGACGACAATGATAACATATCCTCAAACACCGAACCGGCACTGACTGCCGACAATCCCTCGCATAGTGCCCCTCATTTCCACACTTGCGGCATGCACCACCGGACCAACAAACTCCGGCGTGACTCCTCCCACACTTCCCACAAGTGTGGCTGCTCAGATCCCCCACTCTAACATCAACAGTCTTGGACCGTTTTGGCGTCGGCTGCGATTGCATCGGAGCCTGCCACAGCTCTCGCAGCTGCAACTCAACCTCTAGTTCACGCCGCCTGGCGGCCTCCTGCAACTCCAACAAGGTCTCGCACCTCTGTGCAGACACGAAATGTCTGATGTC